>NC_135484.1:50031228-50334854 GCF_052094955.1 Ictidomys tridecemlineatus
AATGCCTAATCCCTAGCATAGATGTGTGTCTCAATAAAGCAGGAGGCAATGTCACTTACAAGATTAAGGGCAGTGGAGAAGAACTGGCATCTGAGGAAGGATGAGAAAGAACGTCCAGAATGTGGACTCTAATTTTCAGCTGGAGACCATTCATCCCAACCACCCACATTCAAAACAGGTGAATAGGTAGACTTTGAGGCATTTGTGAATATTCTGATAGGGTTAAAACCATGGAATGGTGTTATGTAGACAGCATGCTGTTCTGTGACATTCTTTGGCAATGGTGGACAGTCTATGAGCTGGAGTAGGACAAGGCAAAGTGGGTGGACAACAGACAAGATGGTGAGGGAAAGAGTGATTACTGCTGGAAAGTAAAAAGGGTTTCATAGCAACAAATGATAGAACAAAAAGCTGGAATCTGTTGGTTAATGAGAAAATTTCTGAACTCAGGAAAACAGCAATAAAATAAGAAGGCCGGCCTCTCACTGATGACCAACAGATTGGCCTTAGACTGAGTGAGTGACTCAAATGAGCAATAGATCATTGGATTGCTCCACTTTCTTCCAAAGAATCACAGCTTTGCTAATGTTAAGATTAGGTTAACTGAGTGGAAGTATTTCTCTAATTGTAGAAGCAGTGCACCTTGACAAATAAAATGTGGAATCAAATTGTCCACTGGCTTCCAGAGTCTTGGGATTCTGACCTACCACTTTGAGTAGCAGCTCAGTCCTTCACAAATGCAGTGGCTGATTAAAGCTATTCTGGCAGTTGTTTCTGAAATAGTATCTCAGTCAACTGATCAATCTCACTCCAGCAGCCTGTTGGACTCAGCATTGGTATTGTGCTTCTGCCCAGATCCAACTGGCTTTTCCCAGGCTATTGCTGGACATCCAGCCATAATGCAGTAATTCCATTACTCTGGTAATGGAATTGCCAGAGTAGAGGGTGGACCACAGTATATGGTATTGTCCACCATTCCAAGAAAGGATCAGAAGCAACTGTTTAAGTTATTAAAAGGGGTGGGAGTAGGGAGACGGGAAAGCACAGACAATGTTCTTCTGATCTCAGTGTGATTGCTTTGTGTTTTAATGCTCCTGGCTTTTGAGTTTTTGTTTATTTTAATTTTTTTTATTTTTATTATTTGTCCTTATGATTGTGTCATATGTAAACCAGAGGGTTGAGTTTGCTAGTGTCCTGCTTTAGCCATATGTGCTACTCAAAATTGCTTAATGGTCTGAGTTTCATAACTACTTCAGAGAATTAAATAAGAACGTTTTCCATGAAAGATTGTGTGAGTACTACATTACATAAAATCCGTGAGTAAACAAGGAAGCCACAGTTAAAAATTACGTACATACTGATCCCCCATGTTCCTCAACACCCTGCATACCAGCAAGTGTTTCTGTTTTTCACAGTCCAGCCAGGCTTCTATTTTATCTGGCCTTGGGCTTGGGGACTTCAATCTTTAGCTTTTCACCATTTGTAATTATACATTCAGGGTCTTCACAGATACTAAGAATAAGATGATTTCCTGCACAGAAAACAGAAGTTAAATGAAGGAAATGGAATTCAACTTCACTGAAATACTGTAACTCAATGTCTTTTGAATAGCCCTGCAGGTGGATTAATGTCAGAACAGAACAACCATCCTGGCTGTCAAGTCACAACTTCCTGTTACAGTGTCCTGTGTAGTTTGCCTGGTCTTTTTCCATCTCCGGCACTACATGATTTGATGGCCTATTGTTCTAGGAAGCTATGTTATAGGGTCGGTGAAGGGCTCCATGATACAGGGTGAATTAGGGACAGGAGACATTCACAAATTCTTTTCCTTTTGTGGCCTCATGCAGCATTATTATTATTTTTTTTTAATCTGGACTAGAGTTCCGAATCTGGCAGAGTTTAAAGTTATAACTCATGTTTCTCTTCCCTTTGTTGCATTTGATTTGTTGCCTGAACTGTCCTCAGGCTTTTCTTAGGCACCTAAAATATAGCTTCAGGCATAAATGGCCAGACCCTAGGCTTAATTATCTCAGTGTGAGAGGCTATAGAATAATGCTTTATGTGCTGCTTTCTGAATTATCCATATCTACTCCTGAATGACAGGAATAGTGAGTGTCTGGGAATTGTCCTTTCCTAGAATAGGACACCAGAATTTTGCATTGAGTGGGACCCCACACTCATTTTGTCTCACTTTTTATTTTGCAAAGGAGGAAAATGCAAACCCAAAGCTTAGGAGACTAGCTCAAAGCTGTGACGAGGGAGGGGAAGACTTGGGATGACAACAAGCTTCCAGCCCCCATCCTTTTGCTCTGTTCTAAGACCTCCGTGGAGCTATTCATCATCACTAATCTTAACACCAGGTTAAAAATTGCATTAGACCTTTTCCGGAGGCTATCCAACTAAATTAAGCATAGAAATGCAACAGGCCCATTTTTAGTAGCTGGCTGAAAGAAATGCTTATTTCAAGGTCTTTGGTATATAATCTTATTCACCCAAAAGATCTCTTCTCTGTAAGACTGAACCATGACAAGCCCAATCCTTAAATTCTCTGTGCTCAGATACCCAGTTAATAAAGACAGAAATAGAACAAGCTTTCATTTTTATTCATTCACTTAAAGATGAGATATGTCTCCTTCCAATAATGTTCTCCTTCTCTCCTCCTATCTTATCATCAGTTTCTAGTCATTTGTATCTTTATAGTCTAATAAATATTAATTTAAGAATGATAAGAAATGGAATTGTTTAACAAAATCTAATGGATGTTAATATTGAGACTTGTTCTTTGTGCCTTGCCACTTAGCTGTTCCTTTAACCACATCAAAGGTTGATAACTTCAGGAGCCAGGAGAAATGGGAAGAAATCACACCAAGCTTCAGGTTTCAAAATCAACCACTGGGTCCTGGTCTACTGCTCCCTACTGACACTTCATCAGCTTCAAGTTGGACATTGATGCTCACTCCATAGAGTTCTCAGGAGAGTTATTTAGGACCATCTAGGTGACTGCATTCTGCATACTCAAAAATAATGAAAAATTAGAACCAATGTGAAATGACATAACTTAAAAAAACCTTTCATGAGTTACAGAGTTTGAATCTATGTCCCTGAGAATACCAGACAGGGAATTGGTCCCTAAAATATTGTCTATTCCCCTAGAAAACTCTGTTTGTTACAAGCACTTATTCCTAGAAAGTTTTATGATTGGCTGAGTCTACAAATGGAGATTCAAATAGAGAAGTGAATCAGTTAAGGACAAGATTCATACCTGAAATTACTTTGAATGGGGAAAACCAAGTAATTAAGGTGGACTGGTTGTAGCCCTGAGTTATCTGGATGGTGCTAAGAATTAACAAGGGACCTGTAAGCAAGGGCTGGGTGTTGTCTTAGGTTCCTAATGAGACTGTAACCATGTAGCAGCAGACTCTATGAGAAATGTTAACAAATATTAAATGCCATGTTGATAATAAATTCTCTGTGACTATTAAGTTATAGCTTCTAAATATTAAAGTGACTGAAAAATGAAAAATACTTACTGCAGCATACTACAGATAGCAGCAAATTCTATAAATTATGTAATCATCAACCTTCCTCTCTGTCTTCGAGTTTTCTCCAGAACATTAGGCATTACTATTATCAGTAATAATAATGGCATTTAAAGTTTATGGAATGCTATGTGAAAGCTATTTCTCAGGGAAATTTACACGTATGATCTTATTATCACAAAAACTCTGAGACAGGTATAGTCCACATGTTGGAGAACTTAATTCAGCAGTCTTGTGGTAAAGGTCTGAAAGCTTTACTAAACATGTGACAGCTAAAGTTTTGAGAATCAAACAACTTCCCAAGATCACATGGCTGATAAGTAGAAGAATGAACATAGGCTAGCTGAATCTGTAGCCTGGGTCTTTTAACAACTACTTTGAGTTTCCCTTTTAAAAATGTCCACAGGCTGATGAAATTAAATAAATATGTCCTATATGCTGGTTATGCTTTCATGATGACTTTCTCCAGATGACCAGCCTCCCTGCCCAGAAAACCACCTCCTTCTTTTTCACTCTTCACAATCTCTTTCAAAATCATATTTTTAAAATTCCTACTGTTCCTATATCAGAATCCTTTTGGTTGTTAGGAACAGAAAATCTAACTCAACTTGGCAATAGAGGGTATTTATTTCTTGGCCCATTAAATTGGCAAATTCAGACTCTACAGCTAAATGACATCTTCCAGGACCCTTTTTCTTCCTCCCCTTTCATGCTGCCCTTTACAGGGTTAGTTTCTCTGAAAGATGGCTTTCTTTAGGACTGCCAATGACTCCAAGGGCAACAGAGTCCCTCTCCAACACACAAGAGACAAAAAGCTGTCTAATTCTGGAAGCTCTGTCCAAAGAAGAAACTCTTTTCTTCTCAGAAGACCTCAGCAAACCTCTTCTTCCAAATGACTCTTCCAACATTGGTCATGATACCATTACTGAAGCCGTAATTGTGCAACAGGATGAAGTGGGATTTCACTAGGTAGGCCTGATCCCAACACTCCACACTAGAGCAGTGAGACACTAGCACAGGAACTATATGGAGGAGATATGATGGATCCAAGGAAATAAATGCAGGTACCAGGAGCTCCCTGCCAACTGTCCACTCAAGTTCTTACCAGCACCACCAGAGTCCCAGCATGCCAGTGTAAGAGCAAGTCTAGAGATTGCCAGAGAAATTTGTCTATATTGAAAGATGAAAACCTGTGTTCCATAGGTTGTTTTGCTAGTAAAAAACTGCAGGGATTAAAATCCCTAATAGCATCATAATTATTCATCTTTACACACACATAATTTTTTAATTTTTTTATTTTGGTACTGGGAATTGAATTCAGGGGCACTCGACCACTGAGCCACATCATTTTTCAATTGTTCAATAAAAGTGGCCTTGAGAAGTGATTTAATGGGAACGATTTTCTTTTTGTTAAATAAAGGAAACATGCAATTTACTTGAGAGACACATAATAATGTCAGGGCAGGTCTCTTAAGAAAACAAACGAGGACAAAAGAGAAGAAAAGGAAAAGAAAGCAAAAAGCGAAAGAGGGAAGAGAAACAGCTGTTACTGGGTTATTTAGAAATCATCAAAATAATCAATGTAGACCCTGGGCCACTCATTCATGAACTTTACCAAAGTATGAAGTATGAAGTGTGTGATAGATAGAATTGCTATGCTATCTCCTAGGAATTACTCCTAGGAGAACACCTTCTGTAGCCAAGAAGCCAGTGTGTTGTGGCTTGGTAAACTCTCAACACAACTATCAAATGTTGCTTTCTTTCCTAGCCTACTACCCTCCCATCGAATGACTCCACTCAAGCGCAAACTTACCTCAGTTAACAAGGAAATAGTGATTTTACAACCAGGATATTTGTGCTTCATCTGGATTAACCCAGGGATGGGAAGTTGTGTTCAGAAGATACAGTGACAGTTGTAAGTAATATTCTGTCCTTGTCACCTGAGGCCTAGACTATTACTGCAGCAATCTCCCAGCTGTTCCTTTAGTTTCTCTACTCCATTGCATCCTTCACATCTGTATCTGATCAAACCCTGTGAACTTCCTTGTGATTCTCTCTTTCTCTTTAATTATTGAACTGTAAAGAAACCAGGCAATACCTACCTTGTCCTTATTATCTTTAATTATTGAACTGTAAAGAAACCAGGCAATACCTACCTTGTCCTTATTATCTCCCATTTTCCACCTAAACCTACTCAGTTCAGTGCTCAGCAATCTGTCCACTTGCATTTGCCTGAACAAGAAGGTATTTTCCAACCCCTAAGACTGCCTTTGCTGTTCCATTCACCCAAAATCCCTTTCCCCACGCACCTCTCCCACCAATCTTCCCAGACTAAATTCCTTTACATGTGTGGAAATCCAACTCAAATCTCTAATGACTTCTCTTTTCATTGAACACAAAGAGATCCTCTCCTGTTGTAATCCAGAAGAGAAATGGATTTGTGCTTGTCCGGGTACTTAGTGACTTGAATTGCAGGTACTAGGGTTCATGCTATAAATCTCCTTCATTGGGTTATAATGATGACATACAGTATTACCCCATTTTAAAAAAAACTTGGGGGCTGGGGTTACGGCTCAGCAGTAGAGCACTCGCCTTGCATGTGCAAGGCTTTGGGTTTGACCCTCAGCACCACATAAAAATAAATAAATAAATAAATAAAGTTATCATGTACAACTACAAAAAAATATTTAAAAAGTTTCTTCATTGTTTACTATATATTATGGGTAAATGATGATGTAAAAACAAGTATGTTTTACCACTTCCAGATTATATATTTGTTATTTACTTTTATTAATTTATTTTAATTGGTGTATTATAGCTATTCATAAAGTAGGATTCATTGAGATATTAATATATGTGCATAACAGAAAAACAAGTATTTTTAAAAGAATAGTATAAGAAAATAAAAAAGGATATTAGAGCTTTAAACATAATTCAGGGCACTATAGAAAGTACTGACAGGAACTTAAAGCAATCCCTTCATGCTTTTAAGAGACAATGATCCTTTTTCATTGACTAGGTTGACAATCCAAACTGCTATATAATATTGACATAAATAAATATATGTCAAAAAGGAAAAAAAAAGAATAGTGTTAGAACCTGAAAAGTATCTCATTTTTAAAAATGTCCCAAACCAAGCTTTTCATCATTTTAATTATCCCTGACTTGCTTTTCCCATAGTCCTTTTCATTTTAATAATTGAAAATCCATCCATCATACAAGCTTGCTGAGGGCAAAAACATTTACATCAGCTTTGAGTCCTTGAGCAACACCTACCTCGATCACCCCTCACCTATATTTTTGCAGCAGATGTTAATAGTCTCCCTGCATCCCCACTCACCTCTTTCCCTATTATCTTTTCTCCAAATAAAGACAGAATAAGTCAGATCATATAATTTCTCTGTATAAAACCCTCCAAGTGCTTCCCAGCTGACTCAAGTCCAATCTTTGTAAGTATCTCTAATGTCCTGTATAATCGACCCCACACAGCCCCCCTACCTTTCTGACTTGATCTCTTCACTGCCATCATTTCATTCTAGCCTCTCCTCTGTTCTGTCACCTAATTTCTGTTTTTCCCCTCTGACCTACTCTTCTACTCTGAAAGCTGCCTGGCTTCCTCCTTAGCACCTTCCCATCTCTGCCAAAATCTCGTCAGTATGGCCTCCCTGATGGTCCAATTTAAAATAGATTCATCACCTTCCCCAACTTGCACATACTCTGTCCCCTTTTCCTGCTTTATTCTTCACCAAGGCAATTACCATTTGACATAACTCTCTATTTCATTTACCTAATTGTTTGTTCTCTATTGCTCTTCTCACTTTCATTAGAATGTAAACTCCATGAAGCCAGGAATTTTTGTCTTATTTCTTCTTTGATGCAGTCTAGAAACGTGCAGCTTGCAAAGTATACACTTGAAAAATATCTGTTGAGTGGGTGGATGATGAATAATTAATCTTTAAATTCAGAGTGTTAATTATTCAAGGAAAAAGGATGTTGCTTTAGTCAGATTTTTCTGCCACTGTAACCCAAAGAACAATTAGACGGGGCTAGAGTTGTGGCTCAGTGGTAGAGCACTTGCTTGCCTTGCATGTGTGAGGAACTGGGTTTGATTCTCAGCACCACATATAAATAAGTGAATAAAATAAATGTCCATCAACAACTAAAAAAAAAAACAATTATAGACGAGGAAAAAAACTCATGGTTTCAGAAGTCTCAGTTCATAGATGGCCAACTTCATTCCTTGGGTGAGGCAGGACATCATGGCAGAGAGTGTGTGAAGGAAAGCATCTCAGGACACAGAGAGATAGCTCCACTGTCCAGAGACAAAATATATATCCGAAAAGCATGCTCCTCAGTGACAGACCACCTCCAGCCATTTACCACTCAGTTACCACTCAGTTAATCCATATCAGTGGATTAATACACTGATTAGGTTAAAGCTCTCATAACCCAATCATTTCACCTCTAAACTTTTTTCCGTTGTCTCACACATGAGATCTTGGGGGATACCTCATATCTAACCAAAAGCATTCATAGAATAGATGATGATTTGAAAATCTTTCTGGATCTACATTTTTTTCCTTTTAGAATCAGATCAGTTTCTCACTTGCAGGAAAAGCAATAAGTCTATTTCGATTCCAAACTAAAACAATGTGGAATTTTGAGGCATTATTATGGTTATGCCCTACTTGCTTTAGAAACATTTTTTTCTAAAATTAGTTGATTTCCTAAAGTGAGCATGTTTGGCATACGTTTTCTAGAGAGTAATGGAAGGGAGGCACTGGGTTATAGAGCTTTCGAGTTAAAATCTTACACATTCGTTTCTGTAGCTTCTCACAAAAAGCAGGTTAGATCAGACTTAAAGCCCTCCATCCTGCTCATGTACCCATTATGGTGACAGCAATCTTTCTCTTAGTGAACAGTCTCTTTGTGGAACTGAGAGTGAGGTGGGTGCGGGGTTACAAGAAGACAGTTTCTCAGTGCTTCTCTTTTGAATGTTGTCCAATTCTTCCTAATTATATCATTTCATTATCACATCCCAGGAGCTTCTATTTTATATTGATTTTATTGCTGAGCTAAATGATGTTGACACCTGCTATTCTCCTCTGAACACATTACCAGGAGCATCAATCACTTTCTTTTTGCATTGATGAAGTAATCATCCTATTAAACCTGAAGGGCTGACTGCAGCACAGGCAGGTCAATAATCCTTGTTAGGACCATTTTCTATCATCTGTGTTTCATTCATTAGGCCAAACTACGAGCATCAGGATGTCTTTATTGCTACTATCGTTCTCAAATGCTAAGTCCCCCTGTTTGTGGGTACAGTCCTTGTCCTCAGGGCTAACATAGCCTACTTGAAAAGAAAAGGTTTTCCTGGCCTCCTAACTCATCTCTCAACTTGCCCTCCAGTGGAGGCTGCATCCTCACAAGATGATCCTCCTTAAATGCAAATTTGAATGTGGCATTGAAAGTCACAGTACCATATTGGAGTCACACTGATGTGGAGAAAAAGTTAAAATTATTATGTCCCTTAGATTTATTTTTATAAAAATATAGAAAAATGCAAAATGGGCAAAACATATGATATATGTAAAAATGTGAGTATATAAAATATAAAATTAGGCTAAATGCATTCATATAAATACAACAAAAGTCTGAAGGTATTTGCAGCAAAACATTTTCAGTGTTATGAGTTATTGCCCCCCAATGATATGATTTCTGGTGACTATTATTTCTTCCTTTTTCAGTATCTGTGATTTCCAATTTTAGTATAATTATTCTATCTGGTACATTTTTAATTCTTTGAATACAAATATGACCATATCATTGCTAGGCTTAAATTTTTTCACTTAAAGCAACAATTTTTTGATAAGATCAAGCAGAGAAGTAAGTACAAGCTATCCCCTACCATGAGGGCTCTAACTGATCCCCAGGTAGCAGAGAAAATCAGGTGACTTTTTCTGCTAATTCTCCTCTGCTCCCAGACAGAGATTCTCCTTCATGAGCAACCCTGATGGAAGTCTAGACCACTGTGAATAGGAGTCATAGCAAGAGTGCTAGGAGATGGATGAAGGCTTTTGAAAATGATTCTTGCTCCCATTAGTTTGCTCAAGATTTTGTTCAGGGTATAAATATTATAAATAGCTCCCTAGTGCTCATATTTGCACAGAGTATCCTCTGTGGCATGCGGGGCCTGGATTGAAGGGCAGTCTGAGAGGCCAGTGGGGGACTGGAGAGGCACTTTCTTCCTATGCAGGCTCAGTGAAAATCACATGACTTCCTGCCCTTCCAGTGACACCACTGCATCATTCTTCTTCATAAGCTTTTCTCCACTCCTGGAACTCAGTGCCTCCCCTGCCCTATCTGTTAAGTCTCTGCACAGTTGCCACCTTCTTCTAGAACTTTCCCTGACTTCCCCTAGCTGCATCTGAGTAAAGCCTTGTTCTATTAGTTATTATTAGCAGTTTGTCCAGACTTCCCCTCTGAACGCCTGATAATCACTTTGCGCTCCTTACAGAGTCTCCTTATATCTGGCCCATACAACCCTTGACTCTTTAACAGGGCCATGATTTGACTACTTTATTCTTAGCATCTGAACTTGAGATTTCATAGTATTCAGTAAATGCTAATTAAGTAAATAAATATGCAGATGGATGTATGGATAGATGGTGGATGGTAAAGAATACAGGTAAAATATGCTCCAAGCCAAATAAGGCTGTGACAGAAAAAGAGGCACATTAAATAGAGAACATACCATCCACATCCTGAATAAAAGCGTGAGAAAACTAATGCTGGAAAAACAGCTTTTAAAAAACCTCATCCATCTCTGAGCTCTCTTGCTGTGTTGCTCCTCCTCAGACTGTCTGAACTTCCACCAGGGCAGTTCATGAAGGAGAATCTCAGTATAAGAGGAGAGGAGAGGAGTATTAGCAGAAAAAGAGACACAATCTTACATTTTCCATTCCTACTACAGGATTACCAACTAGAGACCTCACAGGAGGGGGTAGCTCAGCTCCTGCTCACTTCTCTGACCAACATCATCATGAAATTATTGTCACTAGTACACAGTTCCCACAACAACCCTCTTGTCTAGTTATGTCAAGATTAGCACCTACAAATCCAAAATAGCATCTGACGCAACTTTCTATTTACAGAAAGGCACATGGGATGTGTTAACAACACCCTCACTGGATCCTTGGATGCTGAGAATAGGCCCAACAGCCAAGGGATAGGCAGCCTTGATATTTACCTTCTGATAACTGCACTGGGGGACTCATCAGGGAATTTTAAAACTTTCTTTTGATAAAGCCTAAAAACCACCAGGTCTGCTGTTGCTAGAACTAAAACTAGCTTGGTCTGGTTTGGGAAGCAACAAGAAGTCTGGCAGTTGGAAGGTGTGGGGTCCTCATCGTGCACAACCTGGCTTGGTATACTTGGATAAGCCATTTCATCTCATAGCCTTACTGAAATCCCTTGCTTTCTGCTGTGCTTTGAAGGTGATGGATCCTTCACTTCTTTGATTCTGGGGAAGGTAGGAGTCCCACCAGAGGTAATGGCCACCATAGTGCTTGGCAAATGTTCATCCTCAATCCCAGGAAAAAGAGAGAGGAGAAGAGTTATGCTTTTAAAGCAGAAGCACTGGAAATGCTCTCCAGTTGTACTTTTAGCAAGAATAAAATCCTCCTACCCTCAGGCCTTTGGTGGTCTGGGGGTGGGCCTTTGGTAAGGAGATAACTCCCTTTGTTCTGCTACCTTCAACTTGTGGTAAAAGACTCATCATGACCTCTCCTTGCCTGTCTGTCCCATCACTCTACGATCCATGACAGCCTCACTGAATGGTTGATACATGGAGAAGCCCAATAGCAGTCAGAAATGGGAACGGCTATTCTCAGCAAATGGGAGGTTACTCAAGCCACAGGTAAATAAACTTGGTTGCTTAGTTTAGAAATAGTGTGCTCTTCTTTAAGTCTTGAAGATATTATATAATTAAAGCGTTATTACGCCGTGAGCAGTCAATCTTAATATAGTATTTGCTTCAAAAATAGTAATAGTGCCTACAGAAAGATAAGGAAAAATTGGGGGAAGAATATATTTAATCAAAAATAAGGTCCCAGATGAATATACAATTATCCTCACAGCTCGGGCCTTCTTTCAGAACTTGGACACTCCCTGCTGGGCAGGAAGAAGAGCTCTTAGGTCAAATTAAAAAGTGTACTGATTAATTGACAGCTAATGATGAAGAGGATATAATCCTTCAGAAAACAAATATGGACAGATTTGGTGTACTGTAGTGATAGAATATTAATCACTAATATTTTAATTAATATTATTATTATTATTTAATTTTTTAAAGGAAGATAGAATAGGATAATTGAGAATTATTATTTCTCCTCAGAGTCTGGTCATCTTGTCACCCAATATAAATCTCTCAAAGAACCAACCAAACCAAGCATATATTTTTAAGCACTTTCACTTAATTTAGTAGGTTAAGCTGTTTATGTGAAAGATGACCACAATTTAGTGTAATGATTCCTTTCATTACTATTTTTATATTTTCAAATGAAAACATTACAAAAAAAAACTCTGGAATCTATGAGAATTCATTTTGTTTTGTCAGGCTTTGGCTATTTTATAATTTAAAATCAGGGTCCTTACTGTTAACAAGCAAGGCTTCCTGCCCCATGTGTACAGGGCACCTATCTGCTATATCACACCAATAAGCTTTAAGGAATGTGGGCCGACAAGAAAAGAGGACACACAGTTAAATGTGTCTCCCAGATCAGTTGGTGGTGAAGGAACTTAAGCAGCCAGGGTAAAGGGATATAAAGGGCTAAGTGGTTGTCATGGGAGTCTTGCTGGGAGAGTCCATACCCCCTCCACAGGTCTAGGTGAATTTGTGCATAACTCCTGCTCATCTCACAGCTGTTGACAGCACCCCTCACTTCTAATCTAAGTCCACTGGACTTGTTCTCATTCCTTAGCAATACTCCTTAGAGAGTTTTGGTTCCACTTGCTTCTCAAGGACAGCTTAGATCAAGTCCTACAGTTCTGTTTCTGAATCCTGAAAAAGCTTGAACAGTTTTTAGGAACAAGGAAGTTGATATTTTATGTCTCAGATTCATTACCGTGAGACTTAACCTAGACCATAGTACCATTTACCCACTGCCAAATAACAAGACCTGATTCTTGGGATTATTATTAAGATAAAATTAAAGGAGATAATTTATATGAATTTGGCATGGAAGAGTCACTCAAAAAGTGGGAGAATTTCTCTTGCCTCTTAACTTTTCTTTCTTTCTTTCTTTCTTTTTTTTTTTTTTTTTTTGTGAGTTTCTGTGTAATATAGACATAAAGGGGAGCTTTAGTCCAGGAGGCCCTGATTCAAATTTCAACTCAGCTTTCTAGCAGCTGGGTGGCCTAGGGAAAATGTCCTGGTCTCTCTGAACCTCTCTTTTTTCTTCTATAAAAAGGAAATAATAGGAAATAATAGACTTCTTTGCAAGAATGCTATGAAGTCTACAAATCACATATACCAAATATCCGGCATATGTTAAGTACAGAATACATGATTGTTCTGTTTATCCTTAGACAAAATACCTTGCTCTATGAAATGAAGCTAATGATTAGGTTTCATAAAGATGCTTTATTGCATGACTATCTGTGATTTCAGATCCCTAGAATCTTACCTGGATGTTATTTTATGGTTGTCTCATCTGGACATTTTTAAGCCACTTTTGGGTCTTGTGGAAATATTTAAAGCTTTGTCATGAAGGCAATGTAAACAAAGACACCTATCAACTGCAGGCCACTGACCCACCCACAGGGGCACCCTGGAATAATTATAGCCCAACTTCTACCAAAGTCTTGGAAAGGTTACATGACGCAGACAGATGTAGTAGGCATGAGATTACAGGCCAAGAGGAAGAGGTCGGGTTTGTGGGCAGTATATTTGACAAGCTCATACACTACAAGCCTTGTTCCGGGTCCCTTACAAAGCACCTCTTTAGGATGAAAACAAGATGTTCTTTGTAAATAAAAGTTCATGCATTTGAGTAATGAAGTCATTTTCCAGTGCTGCAGCAAAAGATATTCTTCTCCCAAGCCCTCTGGGTGAAGACAGCTAGGAAGAAGCAGGGTGGTGGGCAAGACTCAAGACAAGATACTAGCACAAAGCCTAGCAGTCCATCTCTAGAAAATGACAAACCTTGCTCAAGAAAGTGGGCACCCTGCCCCTCTGTCTCCTAGGATCATCTACCACTGGCTCCCACCCCTGGAATCCTTTTTCCACCCACTTTCCTGCAAAGTAGCTGGGGCCACATAAAAGATCTATATAAATATAGATAAGACATCTGGCACCTGGACTAAATAAATAAGAGATGTGAGGAAGCATTGCAAATTCTGAATATTCATCTGGAGCCCTTGGAGGGGCTCCAAACTGAGAGGGGAGGGGAGGCCACAAGGAGAGGCTGGACCTCAGTGTCTGAAAAGCCAACTTGGAGTGGGAGGGACTGGAAGTGGAAGGTGAAAGGGAGTGGTGAGAATGAGTGTGGGAAGGAAGCCAGAAGAGCGAGCGCAGTCCTCCGTCCTGGCCGCGGAGCGCGCTGGCGGGTCGCACCCCCAGTCCCGTCTTTTGATGCTGGGCTTTAAGCTCCGTCCATCTGTAGGTTCTTGAACCAAAACCTCCTCCGGGGCGCCTGTAGGGGGGGTGTGGGGAGAGACCGAGTGAGACAGAGTGAGGGAGGAAAAGAAGGGAGATCAGAGGGAGGAAGAAAAACTCTCGCTAACTTTCTCACTCTCCCTTTTTGCCCCCCTCCAAATTTGCTGATTGGGCTGCCTGGCGTCCCAACATCTGGACCCAGAGAAGGTAAATTACCAGACAGCAGCGCACCCCGTGGGGACCCGAGAAGACCAACAGTTCCAGAGTCCCGGAAAACGCTGTTGGATGTCCGCGGGGAGATGGCTTTGAGCTCAGCCTGGTGCTCAGTCCTGTCTCTGTGGCTGCTCTGGGGTGTTGCCTGTTCCAGCGCAGCGTCGGGGGACGACAACGCCTTTCCTTTTGACTTCGAAGGGAGCTCAGTGGTCGGCAGGCCTGAGACGAGTGAGCCCCGCGTGGCTCCGGGACGCCTGCCTCCTGCTGCCGAGGTACAGTGTCCCTGCCATTGTCACCCTGCTGGGGCACCTGCGCCCCGCGGGCTGTGCTGTGCCACAATATTCTCTCACATTCATTCTCTCTCTCTCATCTCTCTCTCTCTCTCTCTCTCTCTCTCTCTCTCTCTCTCTCTCTCTCACCCCCCCCCTCTCTCTCTCTCTCTCTCTCTCTCTCTCTCTCTCTCTCCTTTCCTCCCTCCCTCCCTCTTTCCCTCTCCCACTGCCTAGACTAGAACAGTTCAGAAACTTGAAATAGAGAGTTCCACTTTGTAAGTTGGGTTTGAGTGCTATGAATTACAAGTTGAGGCTTTGGAACATGTCTATTCAAACTCACAAAAGTGCATGTGTCCTTCATGCTCTGAGTGGGTCTGTTAGACTCATCTGGGACTGTAGCAACACATCAGTGATTTTATTTATTGTTATTATTATTAATGCTTTTTTTTTATGTCCCAGTGGTCATTTTTGTCAAGCCACAGTTCTTAATGTATGTGCCCCCTCACTGCCTTCCTGCTCCTCTGCTCTTAGGACAACGGGAACATAACTTTTTTCCTCTCAGGACTTAACTTTTTGACTAAAATTAAACAAAAGGTCTGTACAGAGAGGAGTGAAGGGTTAAGAGGGAGGTAATGGGCCATCAAAGAAGTTGTTAGGAAACTACAGAGCAGATACCTTAAATAGAAATAAACCATTATATTCTAGAAGCAAGACTAAATCAAGTCCCATCCCTGAAATTAAAATGATCAATATATTCCATTGGTAATATGCTATATATTCAAATTATAGTTGCCGCTTGAATACCTTACAATAGCTTTTAAGTTGAAAACATAAGCAAAGCATGGGAATTTGGTGAAAGAGAATGACTCCAGAGTAAATGATTTAAGAGCCCCCTGAGCTCAGACAGACAACAGTATGTCCAGTGCGTGGGAGATACTTAATAGGAGGAAAATGAAGTCACCTAAGTTCATGGGAAAGGAAAGAGCAATTGGCCTAACAAAACACACACATATACACACACACACCATATCCTATATCTATGGTTACAGTAACCATTCAACTAAAATAGTTGAGTGGAGTGAAGCTATTTCTAACATCACTGAAGTCTGTACTGTTGCTCTTAATTCTACCAATTGTTAACATAACTGTAGTTATTAATTATTGATTAAAAAAATAAAAAGATGCATGAAGATGATCCTTCTTCAGAGTAAGCCCTATTCACAACCCCCACCACTTAGGAGGAGAGTGGATACAGCCCTTACACCCAGTTCTTGTTCTGGTGCAAAATATAACCTCCCTGAGAAGGAGAAGGACATGGCTTTTGGTCAGCTTCACTCCTAGACACTTGGGAGAGGCTAGACCAGGAGAGACTCCACACAATGGGACAACATTGCTTCTCTGCAGTCTTGGAATTAATCCTGGTGAAGCTTTATCTTCACCTGTTGCTTTAAGCATGGAAAGTCCCCGAATGAAACGCTTGACTAGGATTGGCAGATAGAACACAACATGCCCAATTAAATTTGAATTCCAGATAAACAATGGATAAATTTGGGGTCATATCCCAAATATTGAACAGGACATATATATATTAAAATGTTTTCACTGTTTATGTGAAATTCAAATTTATCTAGGAATCTTTTTTCCTAATAAATCTAATATAACTTTTTGTAACTCTCATTCCATAAAATATTAAGAAAATAATTATTTTGAGTATTAGAGTACCTTAAAATTAATGTTGGACAGGGGTGTAGTTCAGTGGTAGAGTGCTTGCCTAGCATGCATGAGGCCCTGGGTTCAACCAAAAATAATTAATTAATTAAATGTTGAGACAGCAATTTCATAATGCTCATGTGTTCCACAAAATAATAAATAGGAAAGTAGCCCAACAAATTGTTTTAGATTTCAGGCTGTTAGACTGATGGTCCCAAGTTTAAATCTCAAACTCCTTGACCTTGGGCAAATTATAGTTGCTCAAAATGCATATCAAGAAACTGATTGAGGCTTAGAGAAATTATTGATATCTACTTTATATCTCATATTTATTATAATGAAGTTATATAAAATATAGACAGAATGCTTAACTGGTACCTGATATGCTATAAATATTTTATACTTGCTAAGAGTTATTATAAAAATACATAGATGATTAGATTAAATGAAATCCTTGTTTGGGAATATTTCTTAGAACTTTATTTCTATGGTACTATTATGTGTATGTAATATATAATGTCTTCCTTTGTTGTATCCTTCCAATTAGAAAGAATGTCCCATAGTATGTTAAAAATGTAACATTATCAGAGTCTAGTAGGTTCAAAATGCCAATTGAGGCCTTCGGTTTAAGCAAAAAAAAAAAAAAAAAAAGATATTAGTCATTCCCAGAAGGTCAAAGTATATGGTGTAGAAAGGGTGGGATCGAAGTAATTATGTTCCCAGTGCATAGTTTCACATAATGCCTCCGGTTAGCCTGTGGTCCCAAGGCAATTCTCGGCGCCCCACCATTAGGTTTCCCATGTTCTTTATAGCCAGTAAGCAGATCTTAAACCAAATACATTTTGGAGACTTAATGACATGTCATAACCACTTCACTGGATTGCATCAGGGGATTGTGTGTGTGTGTGTGTGTGTGTGTGTGTGTGTGTGTGTGTGTGTGTGTGTGTGGAGAGAGAGAGAGAGAGAGAGAGAGAGAGAACATGGACACATTATTCAAGGAAGAACTTTAAAATTCATATGGGAAGGTATTCTAAAAATGCATTCTCTTTATTTGAATTGAATTTTTATGAATGGTTATTCCTCAAATCTCCTTCAAAGGGAAGAAAGAAAATAACTAAAGGGAGCATGGAGCCATGGGAGGTGCTTGTGCTCGGCTGAAGGCCTTCCTGAGCTCCTTCCCAGCACCTCCACAGTGGGGCTGTGTCTGCGCCATCCCTGGGTGCTTGGCCCAAGGCAGGAACTCTGGCACACTGTGGCACCCACTGTGAGTTGGGGAGCAAATGTATGAAAACTGCACAGATTGAAGGGTGGAGAGTTCTGGCTGACCAAGAAGAAAAAGGCCCCTCTTTTTTTTTTTTTTTAATAGATCAAGCTTCCCCCAGGATGGAAAGAATCTGAAAAAAGGCACACTTATAGGTAACTCTGTACTAGTTGTGGGGAGGATTTTTCCAAATTCTGCTTTAAAAGAAATTCACTGAATCATTGTTGATGAATTTATGGTGAAAGCAGTAATTTTCTCTAGATGGGCAAAGGGGAGACTAGGTAGTTCCTAAAAGAATATTCAATATTGTAATATTTCACATTGTTTTAAAATGTCTATTCTTTTTGTCCTGCACATGGAAGCAAGTAAAACTATACAAAATTCTCCTTAATCAATATATAAATGCAAAAGAATTTGAGGGGCTCCAGAAACAGAGATGAAAACATCCCTCAAGGAGATTACCGGAGTATTCTTGGGAAGAGTGAGATTCTTGTCAATCAAAAAGAAGCAGGAGTTAAACAAGGTTAGGAACACTGGGTTAGAGGCTGACACTCTGTAACTGGAAAAGAAGCCACACAGAGACATTGAGAAATAGAGACAATGAGGACCAGGTGCTGTTCCTGGTTTTGATAAATAATGAAAAGGGAAGCACTTAACAATTGTTAATCCAAGAGGGGAAAAACAGGACCTTATCTCCTAGTAACTTGACTGGATTTTGCTGTTATCATTTTTGTTGTGTTAACTTCCTTCCAAAAAAAAAAAAAAAAAATCATTGCTCCATGAGTCCTGTGTCTACCCAGCCCTGGACAAATGAGGAGCTTGCTTAAAAGATGCTCTATCAAGAAAAGTAATTCCAAAGGACTTTCCTTCTCAATTCTTTTCATTGTTGATATGTGATCCCATTCCAGAACACATTGTTAGGCACCCTGCCATTAAAGGATTGCAGAAGATTTATTAAAAGACAGTTATGTCTCTTTCACTACCTGCTTTTCTTTTTCATATCTTGGCCCTTTACTTTGTAAAAGATCTCATAAGACTACTGTGAGACCTCTAGTCACTAGCTAAGACCATCATCCTGTAGGGCTATTCCAAAAATTTAGTTAGATAAATTGAATTCCCTACATATAAACATTATTTCATTCACTTAATTATTCACACAAAAAACACATTTGGAGTTTACCATGCAGAGCAAGAAAATAGGCACCAGCAGGGATAGAAAGAGAGCAGGGTCTCTCTCATTACTCTCAAAGGGTAAGCAATCCAAGAGAGGAAAATATATGCAAAGCAGAATGAACCCATGTTCTATGGCAGGGGCTACTAGCAAGTGCTGTAGAGGTAATGTAGACGGAGTGTTATTCCTGAGCTACTCAAGTAGGTCATAATAATCTATTCATCAAACACCAAAGAAGCTTTTAAAAAACTTATTTTAGAAGAGTTGAAATATTATAGTGGTGGGATAGCTAACACTCAATGAATACTTGCCACATGCCAGACATTTGTCCAAAACTTTCCACAGTTTTTTCCTTGTACCTTCCTGAAAAAATCAGTGGGAGTATCTTTATCTCATTACACACTGGGAAACAGACACATAGTGCAGATGTCTAGGCCCTGTGCTTAGTAAGTAGCACAATGAGGAAGAAGTGTATAAAAGCAGTTGCAGTTGACTGTACAGAAATATGTAGGAGAAGGTGATTGAGTAAATAGAAGTATCTGTGAGGATAATTTTAGTAAAATTAAAATTTTAAATTTTTTTTAAATTTTCTAAAATAAATAGAAAATGCCATTCAGACAACATTTATGCAGTGCTTGCTGGAAGAGTAGCAAAAGCTGTAAAAAATTAGTTGAGGATTACCAAAGATTTGAGATAGCTCCCCTTCCTGACTAATCTAATAGCTCTTTATTTCTATTTGTTCATTTCTCTGTTTATTTATTTATTTATTTTGTAGTGCTGGATATTGAACCCAGGGCCTCACTTGCTAAGCTAGTGCTCTCTCATCTCTACCTACATTTCCAGTTCATAGCTATTTTTTAAACTACTCATTAAAAAAAAAGAAATCTGACAGTTGCTGATGTCTACTATGTCCCATGAACAGAGGTGTAGGAGATAACTGATGTTTGGAGATGGTAAGTACCTTGCCCGAGCTTCAGGATTCCATTCTCTTTCCCAGTACACCACAGGGTCTCCCTGGCTCTCTTTTTAAGTACAGCATCACCCTGCATCCTATGTTCCCTTTTAAACATATGACTTCCCCATGATGTTAAGGTCCTCATTAGCAGTTCTTGATTTAGGGCAATAGGTAAAGGACTCAAAAGAGCACTACCTATAGGAATACAAGATCTGTCTTATAGACTTTATTATTTAAAATACTAGAAAATAAAGAATCTTGTTCCCGATAATTCCAGAGTTCCCTGATTTAATCAGAGGGTTTTTTTTAACACATAAAGACATTTATAACATAAGTTTTATGATTTTCACGATTGTTCAGTATACTGTTCAGTGGCACCAAGTACATTGATATTATGCACACTACCACCATCCATCTTTAGAATTTTTTTATGTTTCCAAACTAAAACTCATTAAATAATAACTCCATATTTAGCCCTCCCCTCAGGCTAACACCATTCTGCTTCCTGCCTCTGGTACCATTCTGCTTTCTGCCTACTCAAGGTACTTATTATAGAAAGAATCACAGAGTATTTGTCCTTTTGTGTTGGCTTATTTCACTTAGAATAAGGTCTTCAAACTCATCCATATTGTAACTTTCATTTTTCAGAGCTGTTGTTTATCCATTCTTCCATCATTGGATATTTGGGTTATTTCTACCTTTTGATTGTTGTGAACAATGCAGCTATGAATTTTGGTGAGCTAATATCTGTTTGAGCCTTACTTCAGTGATTTTGGGATATATTCAGAAATGAAATTGCTGGATCCTATAGACAAAGGAATTTTTGAAATTCAGATACCTACAGATGCCAGGCAAAAAAATAACTTGGTGGAACTAGGTCAGTGAAAGAAATACATCCAAAGAGTAAGGAACCCCTGAGTCACAGGATATAGAGGGGTAGCCACCTCTCAGCATTGCCAGGTTTTCTTGGTTTTCTTTTTGTTTGGGGGGGTTTTTTTTCCCCCCAAGAGAAGTCAGAATTTGGATTCCTAAGTGAAACTGCTGAGTCAGTTTAAAAAAAAAAAATACCCTGTAGGCTTAGTGTATCTAAAGATCAGATTCAGCCCCAGGGCTATTTATTTGCAGTCTCTGTTTTGCAGTATTTGGAATTCACCTTTCATCAGAGGCAGATCGTGGGCTTGTGACCAGATGAATGTGGTCAGATGCATGCATCCAGCTCCAGGACTTTCTAGCCAGTTGACTTTAGGCAAATTAGTTCATCGTTTAAAGGCTCAGTTCTTTTGATTGTAAAGTAAATAGAAATGTATTTGCATTGCAAGATTGTCATGAAATTTTAAAATGAAATAGCATATAAGCTGCCTGACACAAAGTTAGCCCTTAGTTCTCTCCTCTGTCTCTCCTTCTACTCCCTCTTTCCTTCTCTCTTTTTATCTATCCACGGGTAAAGCTATGTAATATCTTGTTAAAAGTATATTGCTATATAAATCTTTGTTTATGCTCCAAATTTGGTTGCATTCAACTTTTGCTTACAATTTTGCTGGTTATGCAACCCTAGAGAAGAATGCAACTACCGTTCAGCTTTTATAATCGTCCTCTTTAATGACTCTTTAAACAATCTTTCCCCAGAAATATAGGATGATCTGTACAGTTGGGAGAAATGAATGGATTTGTCTAAATCCCTAGAAAAGCTAAACAACCAAACAAACAAAAACCACAATACCATTGATATGACAAAGACAAAAACCTTTCTTTTCTTTTTATACGAATCCTCAACTCTGACATATCATAGTTTTGTATGGTAAACAATTACCCAAACATTCCCCTATTTTATGGTTTTTCCCCTGCTTTAGTAACCATATAAATAAGATGGCCACACATAATTTTGAAACATTTGATTGGTTAGAAACTATTAAATTCAGATTTCCAGTATATGCTTTGAGTTTCAGGATTTTTCAAACAGTTATTTTTCTAAAATAAGTAAATCTGCTAGTTCACTGAGATATAGTGACCATGTTGCCAAATATTTAAATATCTACTCCTGTATTTGCAAAAGAGCAGCATTCTCTGTTCAACTGTTTTTCTTTTTCACTCCTGGTGTAGTAAAGTTAAATTCTGGGAAATGGTTTACTAAAGGGAAGTTTAACCACAGATGTTTGTAATTCCAACTAAAGTTTCCCATCAAAGTCTTAATGAAATTCAGCTGCCAGCAGTTCACTCTGAATCTGAGTCTTTTTATCCCGAGAAAGTTGGGGGAGACAACATTCCCAGTCTGAATGGTAGTGGGCAAATTTCCATAGTCAAACCCAAATTTTCTGCATAAGAGAAAAATACATAAGGAAACAAATTCACCTTTAAAATCTAGGGAAGAGATAGATGCAAAATGACTCTCTTTTCACTTTCAGGACTTTCTTAGTTTTTATGTTGTGTTTTGGTGACTACTAGAAATCTTGTGTTTACTTAAATGTAATGAAGGATCTACATTTATGACTTCATGAGAACTGGTAAGTTGGAGAAATCCCATAACATTAACAGCTGCATTAATACAAGTCTCTTAAAGATTAGAATGGTAATAATGCGGAAGCCTATAGCTAAAAGGGCCCCTAAGCCCGGTGCAAACTTTGTATATGAATATTTATTTTGAAATTAGGCTCTCCATTAGCAGGAGTGGCATGATTGTGTTAAAGGAAATCAGAGATTCTAGGGATCAGGAATGACTTCAGTAAAACCTGCCTTGAGGACATGACTACTTCACGGAATATTGCTGTCTGTAAATGCATCGTAACATGACATCTTGAGCTAAGCAGCACTATAAAGCCAAATGTCAGCTCAAAGTACTACATAATATAGACACCCACCGTAGACAGAGGATTGTCTAGTGATTCTCAGACCCAGGGGTGCTAGGCCTATAGAAAAATCTAGAATCTGATAATAGACAAATCAAAATGGCTGCAGAATGGTCAAAAATAGAGCAAAAATCCTTTCCTAAGTTTGTGATCATAGCACAGCACCACAGCACAAATTTCAGGTCTCAGGCTTAAAATTGCTGGCAAGCCTGTTCTTCCATAGCAAGTTAGTCTACAGTGCCTTTTGACTTTCATGACCTGTTTCCCCTTGATGAACAGTGATACAATTGGACAAGCTGAGCATGCCCTAAGTACTACCTCTCTTCCTGCTGATCTGCTTGAGCCCTGGAAGCAGCAGGCTGTTTTCTGTCATGCCCCAGGTCACAGGCAAGGTGCTAAATCCCTGCTATTTGAAGACAGACAGAGTCTGAATGTCTGGACATAGGTTGCTGTTTCATTGTAGTACACGAATAATTGCCTCATTCCATTGTGTTCCCTGAATATTGTTGTCTGTCATGATCAATGGCAATAGACACCCAAAACTCTACTCAGAAGAGGCAAGCTCAGAAGCCTCTACCACCACAGAATTCAACATAAGGGAGACCTACTTGAGGGTGTTTGAAGCCTGTTTGAGAGTTAATGGAAAGTTATTATCGGATGCATAATTCTTGAACCATGAAATCAAAGGAATTGCAAAATGTTAGATATAGAAAGGAGGTTTAGATATTTAATTCTCTCATTTTTCAGAGGAAGAAACTGAATTGGGGACAGAGAGGAGGTTGGGAAACTCAGGAATAGCAGTACAAGGAACAGTGTCTTTCACTCTGGCCTTAAGAGTCTTTCCAGTTGTTTCAATGGACTTAATCATCCTTAGCATTAGAATAGAGGTTATTACATGAATATATTTTAAGAGATTTTAAAGAAGAATAATTTACCTCTACTATATTATTATTCACTTTACTCTTTGTTTTTTTTCTATCTGTCCTTATGTTAGATTGTCAGTAGGAGATTCTCCACAGAATTGAGTAGAGCTGGACTTAAGTCTGGAACTAACTCTTCTGAGCCCTGGGAGCAGGGCTGGAACTAACTCTTCTCCAACACTAATAAAAAAAAAATCATATTCTAGGCCAAGGGACCTGGAAAGACCTTTCTTCTTCTGTGGCCTCAGTTTCTTTAGCAAGCAAGAAAGAAAAGTTTATTTCTAGCAACAAAATTATTACAAAGTAGATTAAAATGTGCATGAGGGAAAGGGAAGCAGGTTTAAGGAGCAGAATCACATAGTCAAAACCATTGTCCCAGCCAGAACCCCAAGATTTACAAGCCTGAGGGAAACACAGGACACTGACAGGGTTGAAGGGGTCAGAACAGACATTTTGTGGGGTACTTTTTCCTGTTTCCTACCATTTCAGAGTATGGCAGTTGGAAATGATCTGCAGGACAGAGCATGGGTCTAGCAGTAGACATAAGTCCTTCCAAGGTGACACACTGAGGAGGTTCCCCAGACAGTATTAGTGGTGGACACCAACATGCATACAGGTGCATCCTGCTGTGCCCAGCCAATGTCAGTGGTCTCCCACAGCGAGGTTCCTGAATACCACAACCTACCCTATCAGAATCCTTCCAAATGACCCTAAACTGAAGCTCCATTACACAAAGACATCAAGGAATAACAATGGAAGAGAACACAGATATGGAAACATGTGTCACTACCTAATAGTTAAATGTCAAGTGGTAGGAGGGTCCAGGGAAGAATTTTCACTCAGTGAGAAAGTAAGAACAAGCAAGCAAAAGATTGTTGATTTATTATAAACATCAAATGAAATCACCATTTATATTATACATCATATATTTGTCCATGGGATCTTAATGATGCTTTAAAGACATTTAAAAGCTTGCTCTAGACTAGGTAGAACACGACATTTGGAAGCAAACATGTTCAAGAAATTCTCTGGAAGGTGGGGACTTGCCCTGGTATATGAATGCCCTGATTATCGGTGGTTATGGGGAAGTGAGTCTAAAAGGTTGCTACTCAAAGTGTGGTCCATAAACAGCAGCATCAGTATCACCTGAACACGTATTAGGAATGCAGAACCTAAGGACGAGATTCTGAATTTTTACCATATCCTAGGCTGTTCATGAGTATATTAAAATATAAGAAATTCTGAGCTCTAAAAGGCAGCTGGGCTTGAATTTTGAATGGACTTAGGGGATATTGTGAATCCAGAAATGGAAAGCTCTTTTGATATATGGGGGGGGACCAAAAATATTAAGCCAAATCTTGGCCAAGTGAAATTCACAATCTCACTCAGATACTAGACCCCAGTCCTTAAAAGGCACCCTTTAGAATTATAAATAAATAAATAAATAAAATCTCAAAGCAAACTGCTACTTCAGAACAGGCATCCGGAGGAGTTGAAGATGTAATGCTCTTCTTGAAACCATGGTCCACACTAGCAGGGGCCTAGAAAATGTGTTTTAAGAATAGACATGAAATGACATAGAGGGTTTCTGTTCCCACCTTACCCTTCCTGATATCTGAAGTGGAACTGTTGGAAAACGTCCTTGAGGGAAAGGAGGGGAGAGAAGGGGAGGGGAAGAATTTATATGTGAAATCTGCTGGGAAATAGGGTGTTGATGAGACTCTAGGAAATGGTTGTGTTGTGATGTTTTTCTTGGAAACAAGGGAGTCATCCTGAGTCAGGATAATGAGGCTCCACGGAGTAAGGAACACAATCTGTGTCCTAGACTGGAAAGATAATGTTATAAGACATGTAAAAGCTGGTTTCCCCAAAGCAAAAATTGCCAAGGCCATTCCTCATGTGAGTACTTTGCTAGAGGAACTGGGGTGTGCATTTGAGTCAGGGTGTGTATTTCCTTCTGTATCAAGCAGTATCCCATCCTCCCTGTAGGCGCCAGGCTCCTTGGTGAAGTCCTATCCCTAAGAGATTACTATTTTATTGTGGCCTTAAAGGACAGTGATGCTTCAACCCAGACAGCTAACTGGCTGATTTCTATTATCCTTTTACCTTTAATTATTAAACATTTGATTAGCACCTCTTGTGTCTTGGTGGTGTTTTAAGTAATTTATGTGTATTAGTAATTTATTTATTCCTCATAACTACCTTATTAAAAATCATTCATATTACCCCATCTTACAGACAAGGAAACTGAGTCATATAGCAGTTGAGTAACTTACTTTAAGCCAGTTCAATCTTGCTCCAAAGTTTAATCTGCTCTCTATAATGCCTCTAACATCTGCTTCTAAATCTTAGCAATAGCTCAGCTAATGATGGTCCCCAGTAGCATTCAGGAATGCTTCATTGGGCTTGGCAATTGATGAATCTGTAAAGAACATTTGAATTAGTGGTATGTTTAGGCTTTGACTTTTTTTTTTTTTTGAAGTGATAGAGTTATGGAGCAAATGGACTATATCATCTTGGTAACCATGGGAAATTCTTCTCTCAGACATAAGAGAAACAAAAGTTGACATATTTCTGAATATATATAAATACACACATGCAGTCATATGTATGTGTATGTATGTATATATATATATATATATACATGCATATATTCATGAATCTCCATCTTTGCTGAGGGTTGTTTTTTCCCACTGGAGTCCTGATTTCATTTTGTAGACCTACAACTTAGAAGAACTTAAAAAGGATGAGAAAAGAGCCTGACCTGTAGTAAAAATGGGACCTGAGGGGAAATGATTAGACAAAGTATGTCAATCACAGGAAAATGGAGTTAAGGCTTAGGAGCAGTTTACCTTTTAATATTTTCACTACAAATGAAAAAAAAAGGGAATTTTAGCAAGAGAAAGGATTTAAGTCATACCTAAGAGAAATGCGGGCTTTTAATGATTTCCTAAAAATGGTCAAGCAATGAATAAAACAAGTTGCTTAAATAAGTGAGTTATTCACTCAGCACATAAGGAATAATAACCTAGTGCTAAAAGGCATCATTCAAAGCACCAATGATTCTGTGTAGGACAGAGCCAGGTAGCCTCTGCCCTCTTGGACTAGGAGAATGGCTGTGGCAGTACTCACTGGTTAAGTCCATTGTAACCAGAAGAGGGGAATGTAAGAGAGTAGTGGTCCCCAAAACATTTTGTGCCCATGGATTTCTACTATCTGTCATCTACCTCTAGCCTGTATTTTGTAATAGTTCGCCCATTGCATAGTCTGCTAGGGCTTCTATAACAAACACTTAGACTGGGTGGCTTATGCAATGAGACAGTATTTTTTATTTTTTTTATTTTATTATTTGTTTATTTATTTGTTTGTTGGGTTTTGCTGTTCTAGAGGATAGAAGTCCAATGTCAGCTGGTGAGGACTCTCTTCCTGACTGACAGATGGCTACCTGTCACTAGGTCTCCACATTGCCTTTCTTCTATGTACATACACAGAGGTCTCTGTTGTTTCTTCTTCTTCTTGTAAAGACATCAGTTCTGTTGATTAAGACTTACCCATATGATTTCATTTATTACCTCTTCACAGATCTTATTTCCAAATACTGTCACCCTGGGGGTTAAAGCTTTAATATGAATTTTAAGAGAATAGAGTTCAGCCCATAACATTTACCAAATGAAATGTTAAGTAATATCTCATTTTTAATGATGCAAAATAATTTATAACTACAAAAGGGAGTTTCTTATGGAATAATTAGTGTAATTACCCTATTTTAACTTTAGCCCAAACTAAAAATTTAGCATTTCATATTATTTATACATGTTTTATTTTAATTAAATATTTTGGAGTATGGAAAATAGTACCCACGCCTTGTATTGCTACCTTGTTTTCCCTACATGTCCAAGGACACATGATGGATAAGTATTTATATCTTCACTCTCATATTTAACAAAAAGAACCTACAAAAGATTAATAAAACCCAAAAAGACCAAACAAGCACACTAGTAATGTAATACAAGTAAATTGTTGTGTTATAAAAACTCTTAGATGTTTAGAAAAAGCATTTGTTTCTGGTGGGAGTTTCCCAGTAACTTCATGAAAGAGGTGGCTCTTGAGTTCAATCGTAAACATTGAGGAAGAGAATATAGGCTGAGGGGATAAACTGGATTAAGAAAAGAAACAGGGTTTCTTCTAGGAAGGGAAATATTCCCAGTTTTGTTGGACTGGACAACACTGAAGATTTCAGAACAGAAAAAAGGGAAACACAATAAAAATTGTCTTTGTCAACATTAATCTGGAAACAGGTAACTGGATGGGTGGTCTGATAGGCAGCAGAGAACTTGGAATCAGGATAACCCATGTTGTGCATTGGTACCTGTCCAGGGAAGAGTCAGAAGGACTGGATTTGTATGGTGTTCATGGTCTGGAAAGGAGAAAACCTTGGATCATTGCCGAGTTTCTATCAAGATGGACTGTCACATGTATGGAGAACAAGATGAGGGAGAAGATGCTCCTGATGTTTATAGAAATGTATTAAATCATGGGAATATGTGCAGGGACCTTTTAATTTTAAAAGGCCTACTAGATCCATAGCTTTTAAGCAAGGCAACATAGAAATGCCTTGGACACAACATGAGCTGAGAGAGCATGAGCATCAGAAGTTTGGGGTCCTGTCTCTTTCAACCAGAGCATCTTCTTTTTTAACTGAGTTATAGATAAATTCCATATAGAATTTCACTGGTTTAAAAAAAAAGTTTGTTTGCTATTAAAAAAAAATTGCAAACCACTGTACTGAAGCCTCCCAAATAGATATTCTAAATCATGGCAAGTCTTCAAAATATTACCCCAAATCTTATTCAAATCAGCTCATTCATCCCAACAGCACCTATACCTGCCTCCAGCCAGTATGTGTTGCTGTCTGCAGGAAACTGTTGATGTTCTGAGCACCTCTGTAACAGTTCCAAACATGAGCTAAAATCTTCAAACAATTGGTGCTCTCCTGAGAGATATTTTTATGCTTCCTGTTCCTTGACTGATGATATTTTTGGCTCCTTCCTAGGAAATTCCACTTTTGTCTCAGTCATTACCTGGGAGTGTGAGGAAAACAACAGAAAACTTTTGGAGAAAGGATAGGATGGTAGTAGACAGGCAAGTTAACCACTATCTTTTGATCTGTGTAGGAATGGCCAGATGTTTGTGTAACTTTTATTTTTCTATATCAATTATTCCATCCCAATGAATATCATCTTATCTTAAAATGTCAACTATATTTTAATATAAACCAGGTACATCTAACCTCTACTGAGAGCCAAAAAGACAGCCCTCAGGCTTATTTTCTTCTCCCTCAGTTTACCATCTATAGTCCAAAAGCCATTTCTGTGATATCTAAAAGCCAAATTGCTTCCATTATAAATGTTATGTCAGAGAAAATAAAATTTAAAAACTTTAGTTTTTTATTTAAATAAAAAAGTGAATCACTAAATATTTTACAGTCATGAAAGCAAGCTATAGTTTTTTTCCCCTTGTTTTTTTTTTCTTTTTTTACTTTTTTTTGGGGGGGAGAGGGCCTTATAACATATTCAAGTTCTCTAGGGAGAACTAATCAAATGGATTAAGAAAGCTTTCTATATCTCTTTCAACCTATTACTTGAAGATTTCAGCTTTTTACAAAGTTATTGTATTGGACAAATGTTATTTTGACCACCAAACATTGGAATTTTCAATTATTATAAGTCAGTTAAAAAATATTATCAATTTTTCAAGGTTTACAAAGTTTTTTCTTACATATTTCCATCTTTAATCTTCATAACCATTTTATAATCCAGATAGTCATGATTATGAATCTAACATGTGAAAGCATAGAGATGTTAAGTGATTTGTCCAAAGTCTCCTAGCATGTAACCTTATTGAGTCAGCAGGAAGTTTCATACACCTATAGATTATTAGGATAGGAAAAGCCTAGATATCATGGTGCTGCTAAGATCACTGAAGAGGAGGAATCTAGCACTAGAATTTGGTCACGTCCCCAAGATCCCACAGAGGGTTTCTAAACCTGGAACCACACCCAAGTTTCCTGGCTTTGGGGGAAGTCCTCTTGGCCTACTGCATCCAGAGCCAGGATGCAAGGAAAAATGTGGATGAATAACACCTGAAGATATGTATGTTGGGACATTAAATGAGCTGTATCATGTTTACCTTCTGTAGCCATGTGTGTCTTAGAAGTAAGTAATTATTTACTAAAACTTTAAAATTTCTCTTGGTTTTGGATAATTATCTCAATTTTGAATTCAATTTATAACTACATCATTCATCCCTTTTCTTTCATTTTGGGGGATTTTTGCCTTGTCTTCATAAGGCCATCAGCCCCCTAAACAATGCTCTCTACACATATTCTGAGAAAGTAAGCATTCAAGAGCTATTGCTTTTCAGACTTGAGAATTTCCGGCTGGAGTTTTCTGATGGTCTCAGAAAAATAAACAGAACATCCTTGATCTTAAAAGGAAAAAAGATCTATTTCAAAAATGAACAATAAACCTTTTGTTTCAAAACAATTGAAGAATTAAGTTTTAATATTCTCAGACCACATCATGTCTGGTATTCCCCCTGTACACAGCCATCAGTCAGGTCTCCACATGACTTCAAGAAACTTCTCTCTAACATAGAAAAACTGTTGAAACATGAGAAATTAATGAAGAAAACGAAATGTATGATAGCACCAAAGTGGTTTGCTCTGGCACTTGTACCCCCACTATGACCTTCTTGACCTGTTTTATAACAATTTCAGCATCCCCACCTTACTTAAGAGAACTTTTCCATTGTGGATTGTCAAGCCAAGTACCCTGGTCTTCTAACAGCAAGGAAATATGTCAAGCTTGTTTCCCAAAAGAAAAATTCCCAGTTCACAACAGAATTATAGAATTATATATGATAAAATCCAGGGATTTGGCCCAGGAACACCATCTGCTCAGATGTACATTGAACTTAATAGACGACAAAGAGTTAAAGGTATTTCAGGGGATTGGGGCAGTCCCCACATAATCCAACCAAGTTTAAGACCAAACAGAAAGGTATTTGGAAAGCAGGGCAGCTCTTAATGGCTGCTTGCTCCATTGTTCACTTTCAATGTGGTAGACATTGTCATCCCTTGTTCTCTCCCCAGTCTGAAAATCCTCAGTATGTGAAGGTAATACTACATTTAGATGATACTAATATCATGGTAAGGTCAGGGAATCATCTTTATGAGGGGAGGATAATACTCTGTATAAGGTGCTTAAAACCTCTGGGTTTTTACTAAAGGGCTAGGCTCTCCCTAATCTCAAAAAGTATTTGTGGTTACTTTGGCAGATGAAACACATTTTTCCTGTGCCTGTGTTCTTGGACATGCAGTGTTTATCAAAATGTTCAGTGTAAATAACCAATTTTGGTTTGGGATTCTTTTTATTTTTCCTGTAGGACATCTCTTTGTTTGCTCTTCCATTTAATTATTTTAAAAGCTACATTGTGGGCTCATTTTTTAGATATAATACATTGTATCTTCATCTCAGATTATCTAAACTATTCTGGCTTTTGTTTGACTGTGATCTCTTTGTTTAAACCTTGAGCAGAAAGTCATATTCATCCAGAAAATGTGCTTCTTCCTCAAAGTCATAATTCAGCATGAATTTCCTTTGTATTTAATCATCTAAGAAATCTGTAAGTTTCAAAAAAGGAGAAAACTGGAAATGTAGATAAAGCTTTAAATGAAAACAATTATTTGCTTTATTGTTACTCAGAAATGGGGCTATTGACTGTTGAGTATTGAAAACCAAGTGTACCAGGATCTTTTATATACTTCCTGATAGGCTCTAAATTAGTGAAATGATACTCAGAGAGACACAAAACAAGTACCTTCTCCATTTCCTTGCTTATCTCAGTTTGAGTAAATATATTAGATAACATAATGGAAGAAGATAAAATTAAAATCTCTTTTTATAATTAAATAATATTGTCCTTATTTATAAGTTGTAACTTGAAAAATAATGTTAAAATTCCTAAATTTCAAGCCACATAAGAGTAACTCATGGAATTCTGGTGGCCACAAAGAATTAAAGAGGCCTCCAAATACATCTGACACTTATTTTAGGGATTGGGTTATGCCTCCAATATTAGCTATAATGTATGCAGAAAGAGTAGTTTGACCATGAGAGTATACTGTCAGCCAGAAAATCACTGAAGATGTCACACAAATTTAACTGCTAGTATTAAATTAATCTTTCCAAAGAAAGTTCTGGCAACTAGAAAGAAGTAAATCCATCTGCTATCTTTCTTGAGGTAGATTATCAAAAGTGAAAGATGCCCACTTTAAGCATTGGAACAACAAACAGAACATGAGTTTAAGCCTCCCTACCTTAAAATGTATAATAAAAACCATTTTACATTTAAAATGTAAAACTAAAATCCTATGATTCCCAGTGTTTCAGCTTCAGCTTTCTTTCTTCCAGAAAACCCTGCACAAATGCTTCCTCCTCCAAAGGATTACTCTTAACTCCCTCCACCCCGTTCCATGTTGATAATAATCTCTCCCTCCTCTTTACTCTCTCAGCATTTCTCTGTACCTCTCAATATACTGTGATTCTTACCACTTTCTTACATATATTACAGTAAGTGTCAAAAACAGAACTTACATGCCCCCCACTGAACTTTTGCAGGCCAGTGGGGTATGATTCATCTTCTGATTCCCCACATTGCCTGTCCAAGTGGTCTCAGTAAAATTGGTGCTCAAAACCCTTGTTTATGCATTCCTCAGTTATTTGTTGAATGCCTGCTTTGCCAAGGCCTAAGCTGGTCCCTGAGTAAACAGAGGTACATGAAACAGAAAGATGAAATGAATAAATGACCATACTAAATACCCAAAGCCAAACAGTGCCTAGTTTTCTGCTTGTGGCAATGCATGTTCTGATATAGTTCTGTCTCATAATTCTAATGAAGGAGTCCACATTCAGCTTGACATCAACAGTGAACCATGAAGTCCCTAAACTGCTCATTCCAGAAGCTCCATGCTGCAGGCGAGAATGCCTTTTAAGCTAAAAGCTTTGTCTTTCCCACTGTATATGGAAAAATTGACTATGCACTTTCATGGAGAAGGTCTAGTTAAGAAATGTTTATATTGGAACAAACCCCATCTCTAAATCTGGGTTTGTTACTGAATGGTATTTTGTTTCCTTGGATTAGGGAAGGGGTCTGGAAACATCTGTAACTAAAGTATTGTTTTAAAATCAGCAAAATTTTTTTTCTTCAAATGACAGATAACAGAATTGCTTTAAATCAGACACTCTTAGCCTTCCCCATCCATTTCCTCTCATAAATGTGTATTATCTTGTTGTTATTAAAAAGGCAGCGTGTAGATTTGAAGTACTCTGGGCCTTGCCCATCCCCTTTTAAGTCACTTTATTTTCATTTTAGTTTGTATACCTCACCTTCACTTTTATGAACATGCTATCACATAATAATTGGATCACAGCAGTTATTTGGGGGCAAAATTTTAAAGCTACAAACAGTTGATAGATTACAAAATGATTCTGAGTCTATCCCCCAGAATTTTGACTGGGAAAAAAATGTGCATATACAAATGAGAACTTAAATTTTTACACTGATATCTAAAATTTTTTAAATGGTATTTCATAAAAATTTCAAAATGAAACCTTTGGACAGGGAAATTGAGGAGAAACATCTTAGGACATACCCTTGAATAGCAAGAAAAGATGTAAATTCTGTACTGAATTTTAATAATTAATTCTAATATCTAAAAATAATAGAAAAAAATAAGAATAGTTCATGATATTGTATTTAAAACTTTATGAGAAAAGATTTATTGCTTGTTGGGAAAGCTTTGGTTTTGTATTGTTTTGTTTTGTTTTGTTTTGTTTTTCAAGAGCTCCCCAAATTAAGGATACAACATTTGGGATGGTAATCATTCTTCTTGTTTTCTGTAAGCAGTTGGTGCTCAGTAGGTTTATTTATTTATGAACTGTTTGAAAACTGTCTTGTCATTAGAGTCCCTGAACACATGACCACTCTGAAATTCTTGCATCTTGGTCTTCTGAACCTTTTAGGGGATTTTTACATAGTATATATTAAAGTAATTTTTAAATAAATTCTATGAACATCTGGATTGACACTTATGTGTCTTATAAAATCCATCAATGGCAGGGTAGGAGTTCAAACACAATCTTCAGTTTGGAACTTGTCACAAACCCTCTGTGAGATCCAGTCTCTCTTAGTGTTGAAGGATAAAGGTGTTTGTTTGAAGTCTCAGTCAAAACTTCAGTGATGGTGTTTTATTAGTACAATTTATGAGCCATACTTTCTTTGTTAGGTGCAGCCAGATATATGTCAAGATGCCATATATTCTGCTTGACCAGACATCTGCTTCTGATTCATGAGGGGAAACACCTGCACACATGCTGGTGTATATTACACAAAGGGCATCCTTTCCCAAGGCCCATTATCAGATCTCTCACTTGGAACAAGGGAGGTGTCAAGGATACAGCTGGATGTCATACAACCAGCTTCCAACAAGAAATGACTTCTCTAATGAGTAATCTGCATTATTTGCTTCATAGTCTATTTCTTTCTGCACTACATAAAAACAACTAAAAACTAAAACACCTGCTACAGATTGTTGTATTTAAATTAAGAATAACTGTCTTTTGCCAAACCAAGTAATTACAGAGGGCTAATGGGCCATGTTTTCCCTCTGGAGGCAGTCATATGTTTATGGAGCAAAACTGAATCATCTTAGAGTGTTCACTCCATTCCCACCATCCTTGTTCCCCACTCCAAGATGCCCAGGGAGGTATTAGGACCTTTTGATGTTGATGACACTACCCTGTGAAATAAGGGGAATGTACTAACAGAATATCTTCAATCAGATTCTTGATAATTCTGATAAACATGAGTTCTTGGAGACAAACGAGTAGCATAGGGTTGTTTACATCCCTAAAGAGGTGTGAGTGTCAGCAGTACCTTTTTCATCATTTTCTTTATTATCATCATCATCATCAAAAAGTATGGTTTAGTAGCATGAGCACTAAAGATGGCCTAACATTGCTCTATATAAATAGCTTTTGATAAGTCTCTTACTTCACCAGGTCTCAGTTTCCCCAAATTTAATATAACAGGTTAGTTAGAGAATAAGTTCCTCGCCAGCTCTAGCATCCATTATTCTGTAATGCCAAGAATACATTCAATACATATTTATTAAGTACTTATTCCAGGAAGGCACTGAGAATTCAGTAACAAATAAGCTAACTCCAGTTTCTGTTCTCAGGGAGTTAAGTCTTCTGAGAAGAAAGACGGTATACCAATAATATCTTCAAGCATCATTAGCAAGCCATGTGCCATAAACAGAGAGTTGTAGCTCACTGAGAAGCTACTAGTTTAAACAAATAGCAATGGCATAAACAAGTCCAAAATCACAAGGGGAAAGTAGAGCTATTGAACATTTCTGTACCATTATATTGAACCTGAAATGCATGATATTTGTTGATCATGCATTATGATCATAGCCACTCCAGAAGATAATATATCGATCACTCCAATTTTTCAGAAAGGAAAACTGAGACTTAATTACCTGGGTAAGGTCACTAGTAGTAGAGCTGGAACTGGAATATGGATAATCTCAGGTTTTCCAATATTCCAGGTTGTCTCCACAGGACATAACTATACTATAAGGAGTACAGTAAACATACTGTCAAGTGCGGTGTATCACATCAATGACCACAGAGGATAAGTCATTGAGGTGTCCCTAGAAGCAAACATATTTAGGAGAGATATTCATTCATTCATTCAAAAAGTATTTTTGAGTAGCAGCCAGGTGCAAGTGGACAAATGTGTATTTGACCTTGGGTACACATGTGGACATTTCTTAAAATGCCAAAAAGTAGATTTTAATCAGATCCTAGAAATTTGGGATTTAAATACTAAAGAAGTAACACCTAAATGTGTATGCTCCTGGGAGGAGAAAGGGATTTTGTAGAGCTGCTAGAAGAATAAAAATAAAAGGAAAAAGAATATGAGAGGAACTTTTTCTTATCTATGAAATGCCCTTAATTTGTTCAATTTAACATTTAATTCACTGAGATTACACTGTAAAACCTATCAATTCTGATTAGTTGAAATGGATTATACCTTTAAATAAAACCCTTATCTATTCAGACTCTCTGAAAATATGTTCCACTAAATGAACGAGGGGAAAATATCACTTTTCTCATATTGTTATAAATGACAATAGAAGAGTCCAAATAAATAAAGTGCAATCCATCTTTAAATAGTGTGATTTCAATCCCCAGAATTCAGTTTGTTAGCTCTTTACCTTCCCTTACTAGTTATTCCAGAAGCATGTCTTATAACCAGCATTTATATCCATGCTGTTTCCTAACAATAGCCCCTAATGAGGCCACTTGAAATTCTGTTGTCACAACCCAATTAATCTTTAGAATAAGTACCTTTAAAGAGAACTTTCACTTTAGGATTCCCTTCAGCAAAACAATGATCTCCCAAGAGTTGATTTAATTTTATGAAATGTAAAGCTGAGTTCAAGATATTGGAGGAGATGATGGATATTGTTATGGTTTGGGCTATTTTTGGCAAACTATGCCTGAGAAAGGCTGAGGAGCAAAGCTAGCAAAGGAGACAAAAAACACCAAGGAGATGCACTACTCTCCACCAATAAAATATGGTCTAGGGCCATGAGGAACAAATGATTGAAAAGAGGTTGGGTACAAATAATCTTAAGCCTTGGGCCTCTTTCTCCTTGGGTCCACACAGCCACACATTTCTAAACCATCATCCATTCAGTTCTCTTCATGCTCTTTGCTTTAACCCTCTGCAGTGAATTCTGTTTCCTGCTGAGCCCCTAACTGATGAATTGACTAAATCAGTGGCAACCCTCTCTCAAAATTCATGACTCTCTCCATTTCATGGCTTCTCCCTTGCCAGCATCATCCACTTCAGTCAATTGTTTTTAATTCACAAACCTTTTTACCTTCAAAAGAAGAAATCATGCTGAAGAGATTATATAAGACAATTAGCAAACTATAAGAACATAATGTCAGCTTTATTTGGTTTGAATTACTGTCCAGTCTTTTCCTGATTCCCCTTTTAGCTAGAGAAGACAATCTTTGGCTAACTCTCCTCATATTCTGCCAATTTAAAGCCAGACAAGTTGAAGCTCCCATTATTCTTGTTATGGTCCATTTGGTTCCCAACTACCCTCTTAGGACAGAAAACTGGCCTATAAACCTTCTTACTTGGATTTTAATATTTTAGTTTGTCTGTCAAATGGGAGTATTCCAAGAACCTTTTATCCCTGTCTTTAATTAGTAAGGCCCAACCCAAATAAATAATCACCTAAAAGTTCTTCAGGCTGCACATGTAGCCTAGACCATGTGGCTGACTGCTAAAATGAAATAACCAGAGGAAATCACATTAAATAGCCATCCAGAAGAACCTAAAAGCTGACGGTGCTTTCCCTGAGACAGGCATAAAGACCTGCAAAAGGCAACCCCACGTGGGAGGAGGTAGCTGCTAGCTGGAAGGTGGAAAACAAAGGAAGAGCAAATAAAGTAAGGAATGTTCTTATGCTTATTTTTTAAACTGTGTGTAATGATAATGGTACATAACGTGAATAGGCAGGAAATTGAGGAAATTATACACACACATCTGAATTCATTGTCAAGACCACATTAGTCACTTCCTAGGGATGAAGTTTTAGAAACCTCACCAGGTCTAGACATGGAAATTCAAGACATAACAACTGAAGTAGTCTTTGTTTTCTTTTTTCTTCCTTTCTTTCCTCATTTCTTTATTTCCTTCTTCCATGAGAATCTGTATGCCCTCCACGTAGCATGATAAATAAAATGCCAATATAATCGAAGTTTATACACCCTTCTCAATCTCATTCCCACCTTTACTCTTAACTGGCTTGATTTCTTAGATTCCCATTTATTTTTCCTGCTTCTCTTTATATGTGTGTACCCTTATACAACATATTGCACTGTGTCATTTTTGTATGCTTTTAAATACAATGTAAATATTATGCTGTTTGTCTTCTACAACAGGTTTTTTTCCTCAGTATTATGTTCAAAAGATTCATTCATTAGTTAGAAATATATTTACTGTGAGATTTGGCAAAATGTTCTCCAAAGCATTTGCACAATTTGCTCTTACTTTGCTCATTCTTTTAAGAATTCAAGTAAATTGTTCCCATGAACATATTTCAGCATCTACTTGCTATTTGCTAATCACTATTATAGGTGATGAGGACATTATCCCTGTGCTGAGGACATTATCTCTGTGCTGAAGGAGCTCATAGGGATTTCAAAAGGCAGGAGTGTAAATTAAAAATTAAACCATGCTCTATGTGCTCTAATGATGGATCTTCAAGGTGCCATGTAGGTAGCTGAGTCTACAAGAGTAGTGAAAGGAAAAGACATCCTTGGCCTCCATGACAATATGTACAGACACTAGGTGGGAAAGAGGAAGGTACATAGGCCAGGGGGGAGTAGAAAATCTGGTTTAATTACAATAGAGGGAGCCAAGGTTGACCCTAAAGAGTTGCATTGGGTTTGTAAAAGTTAAGCTTTGAAGGTCAGGCTAAGTAATTTCATTTACTCTTGTAGGAAAAGAATGAAGAGTAACTAGGAGGAGGTTGAGGTAGAAATGTAGTATTATAAAGATTTTTTAAATTAATTCTGATATAACAAATGAACTCAAAGAGAGACAGTTTTGTGAGAGAGAGAACAGTAAGTACAATATTTTAAGAGGGGAAAAATGCCAAGATTCTAAACTAAATTATGGTGTTGGGAACAGGAAGAAAGAACCATCTTGGTAATCTTTCAGAGGTAGAAAGTAAACTCTAGGCGACAATGACATACAAAAGACAACAGAGGTGGGAACAGTCTAAACCAAGTGGAGGCAAGGGAGTGTATTGTGTGTAGAAAATTTAAAAGTAGTAAACAGAATTTATTCAAACTCACTCTGCTTTTGCTTATGAACATAGGCCAGCAACTCTAAACAATGCCAATGACAAAATGCTCCTCCCCGAAAAATCTGTTGTTGTTCAAATTCTGGGAAGTTGCTGTGGTTACTGTTGAGTTCTAATAATGTAACAAATATGTAAGCTTCAAATTAGCATATTCCAATTACTTAACCTTTGATAAACATGGTGTTCAACCCAAAAAATAACTTGGAAACTTTGAGTCCTGCAGTCCATCCCAACATAGGTGGGATCTGTGAGTTTAGAGAGTAAATTTATAACAGTTCATAATTATATAAGGTCACTTCTGATTTGAGACTCTAATCTCTGTGATATTCCACATGCCTGCATTTAAAACACAGATTTGAAATAAACACGGAGAGCACAGTGACTATGAAAATGAAGAGACAGAACTTGAGCACATAAATACTGCCATTCTACATGCAAACCATTCTCTGATTCTGGCAGAATTCACTCTTTTGACAGCATTTTCAAAATATATTAATGTAATTTAAAAATATTAATACATTGCTTTTTTCCTTTTACTTTCTATAATCTTTATCATTAACTGAGACACAATATGAGGACAAAAATAGGTTTTAAAGAGGCTGTAATAATGTTGGCATGGAACACATTCATGTCCATGAGCTTATAGAACTGGAGATGGACTTGGGTGACATGCCCCTGGAGAGAAGAGGGTGACATAAAAGAATGAGATTAGGGATGTGTAGAGAGATTTGGAGACACCAGAATATAGATAGAGGATGAAATTTGGGGAGAGGTTCACATCATCCGACAAAAGCATGTAGATAGAAAAAGGAAATGTGTGCCTTGGAGGTACCCTGTAGAACACCAACCACATAGGGGCAACAGAGGAAGAGAAACCCCCTAAAAATCTAAGAAAGAAAGATGGGCGTGAGAAAAATCAGAGAAAAGAGTTGTCTTGGAAACCAAAAAAAGAGAGAGAAATTCAGGGAGGAGATTCAACAATGTCAAGCACTAAGATGAGAACAAGTATGACTGGGAAAGCCAAGCTATGGATTTCTTTTTCAGCTCAGTGTCAGTGGTGTAATGGAGGCAGAAACAGATGACTGGTAGAGGCATTGACTGGCATGAGGGAAACAGAGCCAGAGTGAATGAATTCATAAGGTAGTGGACCTGAGGGAAGGTGTTCTTAGAATCTGAGCTCAGAGGAAGAAGTACAGTCTCATCCAACAGAGGACCCAACACCTGTGTTCACTATCTCCCTTCATAACTGGACGTGTGAAAAAAAATGGATAGTGCTATAGTTTGTATTGGAGTGCCCCCCACAAAGATATACATGTTCAAGTCTTGGGTTGTCAGCCTCCAATGTTATTGGGAGATGGTGAAACCTTTAGAATGTAGGGTCTAATGGAAGCCACTTAGGTCACTGGAGACATGACCTTAACAGAGATATTGGGACCTCAGTCCCTTCCTTTCTCTCTCTTTGCTTCCTGGCTGCCATGATGCAAATAGACCTCTTCTGCAACATGCTTCTACCATGATGTACTGTGCCATGACAGGCCCAAAGTGACAGAGCCAAGAAATCTGAAACCTCTGAAACTGTGAGCCAAAGTAAAACTTTCCCCCTTAAAAGCTGATTTGTCTCAGGTATGTTGTAAGAAAAAGCTGACTGACCCAGATGGTATGATCGGGAGAGATAATATGGTATGATGCATATTAGGGTCTGAAGGCCACAGATGTGTGGGTCCCAGAGCACAGAGCTCATCTTTCCTGCCACGGGTAGCACTGCTTCTTCTGGGATGGGTAAAAGAACATAAGGATGCATCAAGACAGAGGGGAATTTTACAAAGAAGAGAGCTGGAGTGAGATTTTCTGCCCAGTTGCCTCTGTGTTCTCATTTAGAGTCAAGATCATCTGCTGAGATTAAATGGATGCAATAGAAATTTGGAATGCATTTCTCCTTTCTTACTAATTAATTCATAGTAGCATTCATTCAGTGATGCATAAACCTATAAGAAAGGAAGATGTTTTCTGCTAGTCACTTTCTATTTTGCCTCTTGAGGGATCCAGGTTGAGGGTGGTACTGAATGAAGTACACAGAGTCCTTCAAAACCAAAGCAGTTTCATCTTCCAGCCATGGGAACTGACAAAACATCCCAACCAGTGAAAAGTACTACTAGTTTCCCTGAGTCCACTGAAATCATGTCATTTATAGACAATTTAACCTCCAAACTTCTTGTAAAAAAGAAAAGATAATTTAGGCAGATATTTGCAAGACTGTGGGCCATTAAAAGGTAATGAACAAACTGTATCATCCATGAAAAGCACTTAACTCAGTGCCTGGTGTCAGTCCATAAATATTAGCCATTATTGTTCATAAAAACCCAGATGAAGATGACAGAGATATGTGTCATCTCACAACATTGATTGCTACGAAATCGTTAAGAAGTCACATCAAAATCCCCCAGATGCCTATAAATCTAAGGTTATTTCTCTTTACTCATTATTATAGCTGGCCTTTGTGGGCTACATCTCTTCCTTTCTTGGAAATGTGTCCATGGCATTTGCCCCAATAAATTAAATAAAACTGAGCCAGTTTTCAAATAAAAAAAAATCTGGCAGAGACTAGGTTGTGTAACCATAGCTCAGAAGGCAAGGAGTGAAAAGGATAATCCAGTTACAGGAGGCAAGTGAGGAAAATCCAGAGCAAAAGGCCAGATGTTAGCAAGAGAGTTATTTCAAGACAAAAAAGACACCACTGAAGCCTCATTATGTTATGTAAGTGGCAATCACTACTATAAATGAACAATTAAAAAATTATTTCAAGTAACTTTTCAAGGAGAAAATTAAAGAAATATTAATGAACATAATCATTCCCAACTCCAATACTTCAAAGGAAAAAATCTGTATGGCTTTAGGGGCTGTTAACTTCCTTGTTTGATTCTTTAAATTTTGTACATAAAGAGGGCTTTATTAGCAAAAGTAGTATTTCAACAGACCTCAAGTCTGTTGGTATCTATGGTCCAAGTAAATGTTTGATGAATAGGTTTTGAGATCTGTGAGTGGAGCAATGGTTTCCACCCATGAGAATACCCATTAGTCAATAAAGAATAATGAGGAATAGCCCCATACGTGTGGGCATTAGTACTATGAAAATAACTTCTTTCCACTCTACTAAATTAAAGGATCAGACTTAAGATTGTCCAGACATCTCTGTGTTCCTCAGAAATTCTCAGGATCTGAGTCACTGTCCTTTCATTTGTAATTCAACTGAGAGCTGGAGTGTTTTGTAAACTTGACAAGGTGTGGCAGACATGGGCCTAAAGCAATAAGCACAAAGGTGGCTCTCAGAGCTAGTTAGGAGAAACCAGCAAAATGGTGCATGTTAGCTTTTATCCTAGTTTTATCACAACAATCTTAAGAAGAAATGCCTTTGAACTGGGTATATCTTGGGAATGTTGAAACCAGTTTCTTAATCAAGCTATGGTGAAATCACTGTCAAAATCTAAAACTTAACTTTGTCTATTAAAATGTGGGGAATTTCAATTACGCAAATAAGAGCTTAGACATACCCAAGGGAGGATACATGGATAATTTTCTCTAGATTCAAGTAAAATCAATCAAGAGGCCAATGTCTATATAAGCACATTGCATAATGTATTTAACTCATTTGGGCACTTTGATCATAGGTCTGTATATGAGAAAATCAGGATATGTAAAGCCCTACGTGAAAAAAAATAACAGAACCTGATAGCCTTGTTCTGATAACAGAATAAAAGTGGATAGCTTAATTGGGGACTTCTTTCCATCTCAGACATTTTACCTTTTACTTTTATAGACACAGAAAAAAATGAAATGCCTCATCATCTAATAAATTCACTGTTCTTAGAAGTCGTTTATTATCAATAAAGTCTAAATTGATATTTTTAAGTAAATTCCAATTGGTTGATTCCCACTAGAAGATCTCTGCATTCTATCAGGTTCCAAGTCTGCCCAATTTTCATGCAGATGAAAGTAGCATTGTACAGGACTCACAGATTCTGGGAGAGGGCATAAAGCTTTAGCCCTTAAGTGAGCATAATATTCTATCTTAGGATAACTTTTATTGGGTACTGACAAAAAATGGAGCTCACTAACAATAAAACTAGAGCTAAAAAACACTGTTGCCTAGAAACAAGAAGAAAGTGGAGTCACATACACACACACACACACATTAAAAAAAAACTAAGCAGAAAGATAATTTAATGTGGGTTGTTATACTAATTTGGAAGATAGCAATGCTGGATATTGGTGCATAAATTTAGATTTCCACTTTTGAGCTTCCATAAATTAAAGAAAGAATTGGTGAATCAAAACTCTAAAAGTTTAATTTAGGAATGAAGATGAGTTGAGTTGATATTTGTAAAATGTTTATAGATCCTTAGTTGAAGACACAGTGCAAATGTCTATTCCAGTTATATAGGTCCAATCCTATTGGAGTAGGCAACAGAGTTATAGAGTGTGCTCTTTGTAATGGAATTTTATTACAATTAATTTTTTGTCATTCATTGGAACAGGAGATTACATCTGATTCTCTTTGGGTCATATATATCTACTCAGAGACTACAGGATGTATCTCACACTCTCAGATACTAACTTTAGACTCAACTTAAATACCATCAATTTTTTACCATTATTGTTTATTTTAATGAGTAATTGAGTACCTTAGATTTGTAGAGGATGCTATTAGAGCATTTAAATAGTTTAGTCAATTAGGAATTTCAATAGAAATTATGACACGCACAGAGATTCATACCTGTGTAAAAACTAATGGCTTGTGGTTAGTTAACTAGCTCATCTGTGACAATATTTTGAAAACAGAGTGAGATTTCTCTGAAAATTTTTAATCTGAAATTGAATTACTTAGCTTGGTTCTCACTTTATTTAATAATTCCAAATGGCTTTTAGAAGTTAACCACACCCAAAGGGTGCAGACTGGTCTGTTCTTCAAAATAGCACGATTTTTAAATTTTTAAGAAAAAAATTTTAAGAAATAATTCTGTACAATGACATCATTGTTGGTATGAGTCTAGTGTTCTCAAAGGGACTTCTTCAAATAAGGACAAAAATGATCACATAGTTATATAAATACTATCCCCTTTGTTTAAAAAACAGTCTTAATTTTTTATAATTCTATCTCATTAAATAATTAATATTATGATTGCATAATGGACTTCTGGAAATAATGCCTTCTACAATAACACCTATACTTTCCCAAGTCCCTTTAAACATGAGTTCACATGTGGACATCCCATACTCATTTCTTTTTAAACTTCTCTCTAGTTCTGATTTCTACAAATGGAAGTTAGGCAAGTTCACAAACACTGATTTTTTTTTTTTTAACTACAGGCCAGACCTCATGCTACTCCTAACAAAGTAGCTAAATGGGAATTTTTATTCTTATTCTTCACAGGCAGAAGTAAATGGTATTGATTAATCCAATTTAGCGAGGTGGATTATTAGGGATTGAGCCCAGGGTCACTTTACCCCTGAGTTACAGCCAGAGTCTGACTAAGTTGCCAAGACTGGCCTCAAACTTGTTGTCTTCCTCCCTCATTCTCCTGAACTGCTGGGATAACAGGCAGGCACCTCTGCACTGCCTTAATCCAATCTTAATGGTAGAGTAGGAGGAAAGCTGTAATAATGGAGAGATATAAAATGTCTCTTCATAAAATGATTTTGTGGACAGTAACTAGTCAACATGAAAATTTTTTTAAAACAAATTATTTTGAAAGGAAATATTCTCACTCAGTGGTTTCATACATTAATAATCTATATATTTTAAAGCATTGTGTTCATTTTAAAATATTTTTCTGGGTTTAAAGATGATTGTTTACACATTTTTTCTATTTCAGCCTGCTTCACAATGTCTATAATAACAAAAATTTTGGAAACAACTTAAAAATTCAACAAGAAAGACTTGGCTGAATATACTAATGGTATATTAAGAGTTCAAACTTGAAAAATCAAAAAGGATCTAAAGCCTGTGTCCTCCATTTCTTATATGTGTTTCTTGGGTCTATAAGTCCCTATAAGCCACAAATTCCCTATATGCAAAATGCAGATAATAGAGCCTACTTCATAAGTCTGTTGTGGGCTAAAAGGAAAAATTATGCAACATGACCTACCCAGTGTCTTAAATATGTTCAATTAATTAAAAATTTAATTCAATTACTTTTTTATTTATTTATGAGGAACAGTGTGTTATAGTGGAGAAAGAAGATTTACATCAGTCTGAACCTCTTACAAAGTTGAATGACATTGATGGTAACTAATTACAAATATTATTATTATTATTATTATTATTATTATTATTATTATTATTATTAAAGGCCATGGCACCATCCCAAGAGATACATGTCCTCTGAAGTTTGCCTATTAGTTGTCTTCTGTAGGTCAGTCTTCTCACATAGGAAAGAGTGTGCCATATGACACCTAAACCATCAACTATAAGATTTCTTCTCTAGCTCAGGCGCTCGCTCATGTGTGTACCCAAACCCCATCTTTGTTCATTAAATTCTGGAGAATCTTCCAAAAGAAAATAGCCATCAATTTAGTTTGTGAGAAGACCAATTCCCACATGCCACTAAATAACACAAGTGTTAGAATTACTATGGATAATGTTTATTAACCAGAAGCAAAACTGAGAAATATAGCTCTGCTTTCATTCTTGAAAATATTTGCCTTTTATTATTCTAAAGAGTTAATTTACCAGTTTCTGTAGAATTTCAAGAAAAGATTCGGTGAAAAGATCCCAGGATTCTCAGGAGCCATAATGAAATATTTCCACACAAAGAAACAAATTTGTCTTCCTTCAGGGTAATTAAACTTCTCTAAAACCATTTAACAACTCTATTTCAGGGAATTTCTAAATAGGCTATAATGGTGGCATCAGAATCTCTCCATGCCCAGAGCTTCCACTTCCCTGTATGTTGCATGCATGTGAGTTTTTAAGTGGTAATGCTTGCCCTCTGAAGAGAGGAATTGGAAAATGTAATTCATTCAGGTGGACATTCTCCAGCAGGAAAGGAATTCGTTAGATTTCCACCCTCCACCCCATCCCTTTCTTGGCAGGAGGCCAAATGACTGCTCAACACAGCCCTATCCCTACCTCCCTTTTTTCTTCCCATCTCTCACAGTATGAGACTGGAGCAAGTCATCCTTCACCCAAGGTCATAGCCTCACCCAAGGTTATAGCCTCAGCCTGGGGAGTAGTAGATAAGTGAATAATGAGTAATTCTCCAAGTGAAGTTTTCTCCTAAATTTGGCACAACATAAAGATTTCATCTTGCATGTAGTCAGTCCAACTGGATTATTGAGAAATACTTAAGACCAGCCCAGCCCTAGCAGAGAGCAGTGGGTAAGTTAACAGTATATACCAATGGTTTGCAAAAACTTATCTCAAGTGTGCTATGCTGGTCCAAACCATTCAAATCACCTAGTGTTAGCTGAGAAATTAACATACACTAAGCACTGTGAGAGATGTTTTCTATACCTGGTGGAATGAATATCAGAATCTTGGGGGCAGCTTTTTAAAACTACAGACCCTTTTCAATTCTTCTATAAATCTAAAGTTCTTTTAAAATACAAAATTTATTTATTAATAAAATCCCAATTACTTGCTTCATTATTAGAAGTACTGAATCAGAAGCTCCTCACATGAATATAATATGGTCAGAGAGCTTGGAAACCAGTTTTGGGGATTACTGAGATGACTAATATTAAGACCCATGCTAATCTAAACTACTCTTATAACCAAAACCCTGCCACTTGCAAAATGTAATGCATTCATGGGTCATCAAATCAATTTTATGGATTACAAGCAATATTCATTTTTAAATAAAATTGAGAAGTTCAAGTTACAGCACACATAGTAAGTTATTTACTTATGAATCTCTGAGGTGCATACAACCTGATACTTATACACACATATGTCTAGATTAAGGTCTATATTGGTATTACTGTAGATGTGGATATGAATATCTAGAAATAGATATAGGCAAACACATCCATCTGTCTACTGCATCAGAGTGAAAACATGTATGTTTTACTTTATGACAATACCTAAAAACATGAAATTAGATGATCTAAATTAAATGCTTCCTGCTGCAATTTTAATGCCTTTTCCTCTCTTTTATTACCTCTCAATTTGGAAAACCTGGAAAAAGACTTACCATCAACCACAAACTCTCCATTATAAATTATAAATTGTCCCTCTCAGCTTCCCTTTCTCTCACTTAAGTGAAATATCTTTTCTTCACAGACAATGTCATTATTCTCTATTAAACCTTAAAATGAACATATTAAATTTGGGGTCTACAAAGCTGGTATTTTTTAAATTTTTTTGCAGTTATAGATGGATAGCATGCCTTTAATTTATTTCTGTATTTTTTATGTGGTGCTGAGGATTGAACCCAGTGTCTCCCACACCCAAGGCAAGCGCTCTGCCACTGAGCTACAGCCCCAGCCCCAAAGGTAGTGTTTTTAATGCTGTGCATGGTGTCTAGTCATTCTTTATTTACAGAAAAAAAATAATAAGAGGAAATGGGTTTGTAGAGCAGTCAGAAGGAATTCAGCCAGATATCATGAAAAATTTCCTGGTAGCCAAGACAGTACAAACTACAATGGGTCCGTGGAAGGGGGGTGATGTTGAATCTCATACTCTGTAAGACTGTGAAAACAATCACCATTCTTTTCTGCCTGGAATTCTTCAGATGGAAGCCTGTCTGAAGGGTCAGAGTGCACTTCCAGGCCTATCATGACATTTCTGCCCTTCATCACACAGACAGACCCAAAAGCACATTGAATAGTTATCCTAAGCCCAATCACATAAACAGCGGATCATTTCACAGTGTTTCTCAGCTGAAGGCACTGGTGATGTTTGGGGAGGGAAATTCATTATTGTGCAGGTCAACTGGTGCATTGAGAATGGTGCAACCTCCCTCCCCACAAGCCACTTAGCTTCTCTGGGTCTCATTATCTCATCACTAGAATAAAGGAAAATAATCTGTTCCTCTCAGAACTGTGAAATATATAATCAGCACCCAACAGGGCCTAACAAGTGTAAGAATTCATTAACTTCCTTACCCTTCCCTTTAAAATGTTATAATCTGAAGAAATGAGTTTTTAAGAGGCCACATTTATGAAAGCTACAGCTCTACCTAGTTAGGCCATAGTCAGTAATTTCTGAAACCAGAAGTCTTTGTTTATAGGGAACATAATGCAATTCCTCATCATGAATAATACTCAGTCATGGTTTGTTTGGTTTGGTTTTGCTTTGCTAGAAAATTTCTCTCTTACCGTTATTAAAATCTTCTTATTCATCTTTCCACTGATGGAACTCCTGCAAAGTGAAAGAAGAGGGAAAGAAATCATGCAACAAAAAACATTGTGTATACAACATCTATCACTAAATGGTAGTATAAATAGTTCATTTTAGTATACCTTTAAAGACATATTTAGTTAGTTTAATAATCATCTTCTATTGCTTCTCTCAGAAAATACTGACCAAAATGGAACTTTTTGAGAATTAAAATGCTTTTTACTCCATCTGTTGCAGAAATGTGACACTGGATTCTTTCGTGCCCTGTCAGGAGAATGCTTACCCTGTGACTGTAACGGTAATTCCAATGAGTGCTCAGATGGCTCTGGATTCTGTGTGGTAAGTTGGGAACATGCAGGAGCAAACTGCTCTCTTTTTCCACCCTTCACTTTTTCCTGTAAAACACAACATGTGAACGCCTCCTGATTTTAAGTGGCCACCAAGGCATTTGCTTGAATGTGCATATGTGCTCAGAGGCTTGTGCCTCGCCACCCTCTGCAGCTGGTTTCCTGCTGTAGGCCAACAGCGATGGGATTATAGATGATACACAGAGGGGAACCACCCATCAAGATTCCTCTGTAATAGTATAGTTTGCCATATGTTTGACTTCATCACACATAAAGCAGGAGAATAAAACAGTTGTTGCATAGCCTGTTATAAAATGTAAGATAATCAGGCCTATAGACCAAAACCAGTTTTTAAGTTTGAACCAAATGAAGATGAAGCTTTGGCCTTGTGATTTAATTCTGTGTTCAAGTCCCAAAGAGATTTTTTTTTTCCTTAACTAAAATGAATTCCTCGATAGGCTGTTCTTCAGTGAAACATGATACAGATAAAGAGTGAAAAGCCTCTGTACCTGTTACATATTTCTCATTTTCAATAAATGAAGAAATGACTTGGTAAATATGGCCACTGAAATATTTATTACAAGTGACTTCAGTAGAAGTCATGGGGAAGGTGGCATTTTTAAGTACTTATGCACTAAGATCATGGGTTGTTTTCCAACAGCCTTTTGATGTAGCAAGAAAATTCAAGTTTTAAGTTCCTATGGGGCAAAAGAGCCTTTCTCAAACAGCAAGAGTAGTTTTGCTTAAGCTACAAGAGCACTTATTGAAATACACTAAAAATTAGCATAATTATCCCTATTAAACAGTTAATCTTGATCATAAGCAGCCTCCAAGGTGCATATAGGAAGGTGCTATTTTACTCACACTTCACATTAAGATGCAAATCAGAATGCTTTCATTTATTTTTAAATCTTAAAGTTGTCATTTTTCTAGGGACAGAGAATTAAGAGGCATAATGCTAAATGTTGCTATCTCTTTGTAGTGTTTGTACAGTCCTCATATTTATCTTCCCCTTCCCCCATCTTCTTAAACAACCATTACATCCAGGATGTCCTCCGTAGCAGTGTAGGCACATGCAGCTGCCAAAGTCTACCCCTATCTAATGCTTCCATCTCCGGTTTCCTGTTATTTTAATCCCAGTGACATTTGGAAAAGAAAAAAATCCCATGCATACACTTGAACTAATAATGTACATCTCTGATAATTTGACCAATTAAAATTTCTTCCATTATCTGGTTTATTAAAACAAAACACAATAGGGACCCATCAAGCCTATCAGCTGCTGTTAAGCAACTGGTAAGATGAAAGACTGAAATAGACTAAAGGGGAACAAAGTCCCTTCTTCTGGTGCCTATCAAGAGGAGTGACAAAGCCTTTCTTCTTTACAATGACATTGTCAGGACAAAAGCAATCATGGTTTCATCTCTGACCTAGACATGAACTTCTGAGAGGGATGGTCATCATGGGCTTTCTTCCCAGTTTCTGGAGCATATGAAGTTTTAATAAAATCCTTGGTGTGGGCTAGGGTGTCTAACATTTATTTACATGTACACCCAGAGAAGTTCTTAATCTTCCTGCAATTACTTCATTCCAAGACAGAAAATTTAAATGAAAAGAAATAGCCATTCTATTCTTCTTAATGGTAATTCCCTCATCCCACCCAATCTAGAGAGAAATATACTTTATTCCCTGATTAAAGTTTAATATATACATATATGTATATTGTGTTTGAAATTTGAAGTAAAAAAAAAATCTCCCACAATATATTCTCACAGAGATACCCATATTTGTATTCTTACAAATTTGATTTCAAAATGAAAAAGATATCATTTATATTTAATTACATGTTAAGTAAAGATTCAGAAAAGGCTTGCAAATACAGAGGTAATTTTTGGTCACTTAATTGGCAAATGTATTGTCTATAGAGTCACACTGGAATGAAACTCATTTTTTCTGTTTCCTTTGATGTCCCTATTCCAGTCTACCAAGAGAGCAGGTTAAGGTGGGTTGGCTCCTACCCTGTCACCCCAGATTATCCTCAGCTTTCAGGGAGCCAGAGAAGCAGAGTCTCCAACACAAACACTTCATGCATCTTATTATGATCACTAGTGTTTCAGTCAGTTTTTACAGGTTGCCTGATTTATCTCTCTAATCTTCCATAAGCAATCAAAAAGGAAAATCTTCTTTCAGTTTTTGCCTTTATTTTGAAGGGTTATGGAGCCCCTATATCTTCAGTGTCTACTCCCAAGTGCTTCTAATTATTCCTAAATTCCACTGTCAAGTTGATCTTATAATTTATAGACAGACTCTAACTAGTTAGTGAACTAACTCATTCACCAACATAATTATGCTACCATTTTAGACATCAGACAAGCAAAGACACTTCACTAGTAGAACACACATCTTCCCAATACAAAAAGGTGACTGAGTGAAAAATGGTTTCAAAATCTATTATGTGTTGAACATCTTTCGAAGAGGACCCTTTGCATTTTATCAGAACTACAGCACCATAGGCAGGATTTTCGGTGGGGTGGGGCTCCAGAATCTGGGCAATTCCAGTAGATAATGACCAGTCAGCTCTAGAAGGATCCCAGAAGGAAGTACAAAATAAGATTGAGGGAGAAAAGCAGCTGGAAGCAGACAGGTATCTGGAAGCAAGAATGTCTGGTCATAGATAAATCTGTATTTTCTCCTAGCTCTAGAAGCTAGATACAGAGAACCAAGAAGGGGCCTATCTAAGGCAAGTTACCATCTAAAGAACTGACACTCAGCAATTTGGAAAAAGCCAGAAGCTCATGCCTAGTACTGGAGTAGAGCAAACCTAACTTGAAATTTATCACTAAGCTCCTCAGCTTCCTTTTGATTAAAAATTGATTTGTCTATTGACTTAATGCATACATTTAACAAATATTTTTTAGGCACCAGCTCTGTGTCAGACCTTTTCTATACTCTGTGTTAAGTACTCCCACTGTGTGAACTGAAGGATCATAGTGACAGAATACCTACCTGAAAATGCTTGTGAACATTACCAAAGTCATGAAGCTTAAGACCACTGGACTGGGCTGGGGTTACAACTCAGCTCAGAGGTAGAATGCTTGCCAAACATGTGTGAGGCACCGGGTTTGAGTTTCAGCACTGCATATAAATAAGCAAAATAAAGGTACATCGACAACTAAAAAAATATTTTTAAAAAAAGACCATTGGACCTTTGGAAACATGACACAACTCCCATTTGTTCTGTGACAATAGAATAAAAAAGATTTCAGGATTTGTGTCAGCATTTCAGAAAAAACAAATCCTAAATGCGAAGCAAATATTCAGATTTGAAACCACCAGAAGAGCTACAAAAATATCATTAAGATCTAGAAAAAAGCACATCAAAATGTTAGATATTTTTATTTGAGTGGTGGTTTTATTATCTTCTTTTAGCTTTTGAGTATCGTACACTTGTCTAAATTTTCTGAAACTCCCTGAGTAGTTTTATAATTATATATTAAAAATATATTGGTGTTTGGGCTGGGGTAGTAGAGCACTTATCTTGCATGTGAGGGGCACTGGGTTCAATCCTCAGCACCACATAAACAAATGATGTTGTGTCCATCTACAACTAAACAAAATTTTCTTAAAGATATTGGTATTCAAATGGAGTTTTAGCCAATTATAAACACAATGGAGAAGGAAAGTAACTGAATATATTGAAAACTAATAGATTTTTATTATTCTCAAAGCCTAATCCAAATCCTATCAGAAAAGGGAAATCATTTGTAATTTAAGACTAAACATGTGTAGCAAAAAAAATCACACTCATTTCTAGACCAAGAAGGAACCAAGAAGGAACTGAAAATACCAACATATCTTATTGTACAATTGTAAAATTGATATCTAGAACAAGAGCATAATCCTTATACTTAAGTTTTGATAATTTTTCAATACACTGAAAATGTAAAAATCTGAAATTTTACAAATAGTGATCACTCTAATTCTGTGATAGCTAAAATTATGATATAAAATCAGACTTACATAAAAGACTGATAAAGATGAATAGTTAAGTGAAGTCTCTATTTTTTTTTCTCATTGACATAAGAACGTGACAGAAGCTAGGTTCTCTATACATTGTTAATTCTCCCTTTCACAACCTGAGCTTGCTCCTCCTCTTGTATTCTCCACCACACTTAATGACAGAGCAATTCTGTGGGTCCCCGATGCTTGGTGCTTAGAAGTCCCAAATGCTTCATCAACTTCCATTTCTTCCTTACTAACATTCATTTTGACAACATATATCACTAGTGCAAACTAGGATAGAGGCTTCTCTCTTCTATGCCCTGCTACTGCCTTCATTCTGGACTTCAGCATCCCTTCCTACTGCTGCCCCATCTTCCCAACTGTCCTTCTTCTAATCTGCCTCTTGAACAGCAGTGGAGATGTCTTTCAACAACACAACCAAATAAAGGGACCCTCTTTCTAAAATCCTCTGGAAGTTTCTACTCCAGCCACCCTGAGCACACTGTCACCTAAACTTGCTTAACCTTATTCCCCAGATTGTGTGTGTGTGTGTGTGTGTGTGTGTGTGTGTTGGTGGTGGTGGTGGTGGTAGGGATCTAGACCTGAGAGTTCTAGAAGGATGACTTCAAATCTAGGTCACATGTTACCACCTCCAGTAATCCTTCAACTTTCTCAGGAATCCTCCTGAAAGGATTCATTTTCCTTATCTTTGTCTGTAGCAGAAATGAGCTTCATACTTGCCTCACTCATAGCCCTGAGCACACAATATGTTTTACTTATCTCTCTGTTTCTTGCATAAGTCCATGAGTTCCTCAAAGGCAGAAACCAGGTCATCTTCATCTTGGTAATAATCATATCTTATTGTCCATCATGATAGCAACTTAATCCAGGTTTATTAAGTGCATGAATGCATTGGTTACTAAAATGAAAAGATAATCTAAATGCAAAAAAAATTTTAATTGTGTAATTTATGAAATACTTTGTTCATTCCTTTTTGAAGTAGGTTGTACTATTGGGCTTGGGCCCAACCCTGAGTACCAGTAAGCAGTGCTATCAATACTAGGTATTTCTGTCTAGATCTCTGCTTCTCAGAGTGTTGCCTAAATAAGCAGAATTAGCAATATATTAGAGCTTGTTAGAAATGAAGATTCCCAAATTTCATCCAAGATGTCCTAAATCAGAACTCACAGTGTCACCAGATCTTTAAGGGATTTGTGCGCACTTTGAAGAAGAAGAAGTACTGACTAATTCAGCGAAAAGCTTTCATCAAACTGTATGGTTTTACAAACTCTTTGTGCTCTTTTGATTGAAGATACTATCTCTATTGTTTGTATTTGCTAAGAGTTGCTTTGTGGCCTAAGATATGGTCTGTTTTAGAGAAGGATCCATATGCTGCTGAGAAGAAAGTGTATTTCAGTCATTAATAGATGAAATATTTTATATATGTCTGTTAAGTCTGAATTATTAATTATATTTTTAGTTCTATAATTTCTATAGTTAGTTTTAGTTTGGAAAATCTATCCAGTGATGAGAAAGGCATGTTAAAGTTGCCTATCCAATATTATTGTGTTGTCATCTATTTGATTCTTGAAATTATGAAGGGCTTGTTTGATGTATGTAGATTCTCTATTGTTTGGGCCATAAATGTTTAAGATTGTCATACTTTGTTGATGTATAATTCCCTTAAGCAGTATGAAATGGCCTTCTTTGTCCCTTCTGATTAACTTTGTCTTGAAGTCCATTTTATCTGATATGAAGATAGAAACCTCTGCTTGTTTATGAGATCCATGTGAATGATAAGTTTTTTCCCATAATTTTACCTTCAGTATGTGGAATGTCCCTGCCTAAGAGGTCTCTTGAATGGAACTAGAGACTATCATGCTAAGTGAAATAAGCTAATCCTCAAAAAACAATGGTCAGGTATTCTCTCTGATATGTGAATGCTAATACATAAGAAGGGAGGGGGAGGCAAAAAGTAGAAGTTCATTGTATTAAATAAAGGAGAATGAAGGAAAGGGAGGATGGATTGGAGTAGGAAAGACAGTAAAATGAATTGGACATAACCTTCCTATGTTTATATATGAATGCACAACCAATGAAACTCCACATAATATACAACCACAAAAATGGATACTAATTAGAATAAGTTATACTCCATATATGTATATGTCAAAATATACTCTAGTTATGTATATGTAAAAAGAACAAAAAAAATTTTTAAATGAAAAAATAAAGAATAAAGATACAAGAGCTTTTGTTCACTGAATTTTAAATTTAAACTGAAAAAAATTATAATACTTACAAATTTATTTAAAGATAGCATAATAAATCTATTATAAATTAACATAAATCATGTTTTTATAAAAGATAAGCGTATTTTACAAATTTAAAATATGTCTAATGTCTGGCTTAATGGAAGGCAGTTGGATGACTAATATGTGTGAGGCTCTGGGTTCAATCCTCAGCACCACAAAAATAAAAACAAAAAAGGAAGCAGTTGGATCCTTCTACTTGCTTCCACATCAGTCTGTGATGATGTGATGATGCCTATGTCAGGTACCTTCTAGAAAACCTTACCTCATGCACCTGAGAAGATGAAAATCCAAAATATAGATGAAATATTAACTTATCTGGAAAACAGGTTTGACCTCTTTGTATATGCATTGAAATTCATCAATCTAGTTTTGCATAAAGCATGCTGACAAATCACGTGAAGGCTAATCTGACTCTTTGCAGCTCTTTTCCTACAATAAAGGTAGAGGGGCCCTGACGACTGAAATGAAGTAAATCAAATTCCATGCATGTCTGATTTTGTCCAAATGAAGTCAACTATTATGCACAACTATAATGCACTGATAAAAGGAAATCCTAATCAAGTACCTATGCTCATGTGGTGATCAAATGTATATCCTCTCTTGTGAAGGAGTTAGAGTCAGTGCCTGAATGTCTTTCTTAACACTTACCTGCAATCAATTGTCTAACTGTAACTTTCTTAACCACTGGCTAAAGACTCAGAATGTTTATTCTATCTTTCATTTTTAATTTTTTAGTTGTCAGTGGATCTTTATTTACTTATATGTGGTGCTGAGAATCGAACCCACTGCCTCACACATGCTAGGCAAGCGCTCTATCACTGAGCTACAACCCCAATCCTATTCTATCTTTAAATAAGTTTTATTAAAATGTAAACTTTCTCCCCAACCACATATTTTTGTCATTTTGTTGCCTGTTTTTTAAATGGCAGAGTATTGAAGGTTAAGGGGAAATTTTGCAATCTCAGGGTAAAAGATTTTCAGAGCAAGGAGAAAACTGACAGGCCATCTAGACTAAATCTTCATTTTACAGATAAGGGAATAGAGACACAGGAAGGTCGAGCAACTTGTTCTAAAGTCAACCAGCTAGAAAATGAAAGAACTAGAGACCTTTTTCCCTGCCTCCAGCACTCTGTCTGCCAATCTCCCAGAACGTACATCAATGCCTTCTAGGGAATTTCATAACAAACCTTTAAAAGAAGGCAGATGAGGAAAGTCAGTGTTTGCACTCTGATCTTTTAGAGGTCAGGAGAGATTTGGTGGCTTTGCCCTTGAGGGTAATTGTTGCCCAGGGCTGCTATGGAAGAATTAAAGTTCCAACAAGGAATCCAAAGCATTCATCAAGCATAAGGGGACAGAACTGGGAATTTTCTCATTTTTGCAGCTTGATAGTCAATTTGGGTACAAACCATGGCCTAACAACTTATGACGGGCCTGTTTTCTACACAGATGGCTTTCATGTGTCCAAAAAGGACTCAGACAAATTTGATCTAAGTCTATGAATCGCCCTGCTACATTGCTTATGGCTTGGTTTCATGGAAGTTGGACAAGGATCGTAGATTTTCTCAGGGATGAGATTGCCACCAATTTTGAGCTTGCTTTGGGTACAGATTAATTTCCTGGATTTGCTCCAAACACTAGTTCATTAATTTATCCTTTCCCCTTTGCCTTCATTTCTTCCCCAACAAGTATTTCCTGAAGGCTGACTTAGTACAAGACAGTTTTAGGAACTATGAAGGAAATATATTAACAATCTCTCTCTGCATGTTATACTTTATTTTTCAGTGTTCTCATTGATTGGGCAGTCTTAAAAAGCCTCTAAATTCTATTATGTTACCCAGTTCTAATCAAGGTCAATCTTAATGGCTGATAAAATGCCTAAAGAATCTCCAGTTGGGATATTCTGTCATCCACATTAGTATTCTTTCCTTTTGACTACTGATTTATACTTCCATGTTAGTTAGACTTTGATTGTTGTGACCAAAATACCTAACATGTACAATGTAAAGGAGGAAAGATTTACTTTGGCTCAGAGATTTACCATGGTTGTCTGGCTCCATTGCTCTGGACCTAAGTTGAGGTTGAACATCATGGTGGAAGGGTTTTGTGGAGAAAAACTACTCAGCTCATTATAGCCAAGAAGCAGGGAGAAAGCAGGAGGAAAAGGGCTGGGAACAAGAAGTTACCCTTCCGGGGCAAGCCCCAGTGACCTACTATCTCCAGCTAGACCTCACTGCCCATAATTTCCACAACTTTTCAATAATTTATTCAAATTTTTAATCCACAAAATGGATTAATTCACTGATGAGGTTAGAGCCCTGATGATCCATTCATTTCCTCAAAGCCCCACTTCTGAGCAGTTATATTGGGGACCATGCCTTCAACACATGAGCCTTTGGGGTCCACTTCATACCCAAACCATAATGACCTCATGTGAAGCTCAAGCTGTTAGTAAAATAGTCTGACATCTTCTCATGCAGTCACTCTGACTGATTTGTAAAAAAAAGGAGCTTTGTTTCTATTATTAGAGAAATAAGAGGAATTTATCAGCCTCACCTCTGGAGCCAGATTGCCTGAATCTGAATCTCACTTTCCTGCCTATTATCTGTGTGACTTTGAGAAATTTACTTATTTCTATCTCTTTATATGTAAAATGCGGGAAGGGTTAGGAACTTACCTCAGCATTGTTGTGAGAATGAAAGTGCTTAAAGCAGTTCATCACTGTTAAATTATTCAGAACCTCAAATAGCATATAGACAAAAATAAAGGTTCAGAGTTCAAACTACTGCTTTCCATTTTGCTTTCCCCAAGGTTCCTCCACAGAACACTGCTTGGAAAAAAAAAGCAGTTGTTCCGTTAAAGCTCTTGTATGTAAATGTTATTAGGCAATTAGGAGAGTGCTTCCTTGATAGCATTTTAATTCTTACGGTATAATTCTTCACTGAAAACCCTGTTCAACCTTCACGTACCCTGGTGAATGTAAAGATGTAAGTATTGTCGTGCAACAGACATTTTGTCTTGTGTCATTTCATTCAATCCCGCAGGAGAAGGCCGTGTCTTTTGGCATCACTGGCTCTTACAGCAATAAACCCATCAGCTCTGCAGCTACTGAGGACCAACTCCATTCACATTAATGGCAATTCAGTGCTGAAAGACACAGTGTATGGGGGAGAGGCACTGAGGCTAGGAACATGTACAACGTGGGTTTTGGGAAGAGGGAAGGACACAAGAGAGAAGAATAAGGGAAGGTTTTCTGGAGATTTTTGAAGCCTGATCTGTTTCAAAATTGTATGAGGAAGAAGCATTACAGGTAGAAGGATCAGCCTGTTTTGTGCTTTCCTTCCTATTTATTATCCTTACTACAAATGACAAAATCATGCAAATCAACCTATTTACTATTTCTTATGTGTTGTTACTGACTCATTTGCAGAATGTTCTTTATCTATCTGCCTTCTGCTTAATTTGTGACACAGTCTGAGATATTATTTTCCTCAATGCCTATAAATCCTTATTATTCCCATTGTCATGGGCAAGCACCAAGCGGGTATTGTTTTTTCCATTTCATATTCATCCCAAGTCAGTAAGCTGATGCTTCTGGAACATCCAGGATTTGATCTTTCTAATTATCTATCAGAATTGAAATGAGTAACTGGTGCATAGTCCCCTCTGCACACAGACTCTAAAGAGAGTCCCCAGGCTGTTCATGTGCACACTGAAGTTCAGGATGAATTCATCTACCATTTGTCTACACTTGCTAGCATCATCTGGGGCTTACACGGCTCCTTTGTGCTGGCCCCCACCCCATCTATTCTATCAAGCGTGATGTCTCTTTGTTTAAAGTATTGCTGGGTTGCTACACTTGCTGTCTGCAAAATTTCTTCTGTCTCCTTACCAATCTTTCTTTTTTTTTGTCTCATAGCACTGCCAGAGGAACACGACAGGGGAGCATTGTGAAAAATGTCTGGATGGTTATATTGGAGATTCCATCAGGGGAGCACCCCACTTCTGCCAGCCATGCCCCTGTCCGTTGCCCCACCTGGCCAAGTAAGTCCTAAAAGAAGATGGTCTCTTCTAATGTATATCCCCATTTTTCCCTGAGATTTTTCCACAATCAAAACCTCATATTAAGAAAAATATATAGAAAAAGTCTCTAATGCAGATGCACTCTGGGGAAACATAAGCATATGCAATATATGTAATGAGGTGATGATTCTGTTCCCAAAATACTGGAGTGTCTCATCAGGTCATGAAAGGTTCCCAAGTTCCACAGCAAGGCTGGTCTCACCTTTTCTTAGCTATCTCTACACCTAGAGAGATCTCAACTGGTATTGCCAACAGTCTCGTTATATATAGCATGTTTGAGTAGTATCACCTCTTCTGACTCTCAGAGTAGAAATGTTCCCACATGAGGCAACCAGATGTACTTTTCAATCAGAATTAGAACACAGATCAACAGAAGGCATCTTTAAGGTCAGTTGGCTCACAGAAGACTCAAAAAAAAAAAAAGTTCTCACTAACTTCTAACTATATTTTAACCTAAGTAAGAAGTTAAAGAGAATAAACATGCATATTAATGGAAATAGTAGAATTATTTTTCATCACATAAAATGTTTAAATCCAGTAACAAAGTCATGTCTGTTCATTTTATTGACTGAAAAGTGGTGGTAAGTAAAATTTAAATGGGGTAATGATGATTGGTTTTGCAAATAGCAACCCATTCTCCAATTTTCTGATACCAACTGGGTGTCCTATAATCAATTCAGTTCTGATTGTAAGTATCTGGAGTTAGTGCATACCCCTGAGGTTAAGGAGTCAGTTTCACAAGACTGCTCCCATTCAGCTTCCAATAAAAAATGGGGTCTCCTCGCTACCCAAACTTTGGTCCAGCAGACTACAAAGGTGGGGGCTCCCTGAACCCTTCCCTTGGGTTAATGACTAGAATGACTCATAGAACTCAGAACAGTATTATACTTATGATTATAAATTTATTATAAAGAACTTGGGAACAATCAAAGGAATAATTATAAGGAAAATGTGGAGGGGGGACAAAAGGAGAGGGTACAGAGTCCATACCTATTCCAAAGACACATCCAGGTGTACACAATCCAGATCTCCTATCAGAGCTTTCTTTCTTGAGTTTTTTATTAAATCACCAGCCATTAGATCTCTACCTCCAGGTTCCTCCTCCATCCTGGAGGTTGGAAGGGAGAGTTCTAGATCCATGGTTGTTTCCTCTGTTGACTAACCTCCACTCTGAAGCCATCTAGGGATCTAATGAGTCTCCTCATAAACATAAACATAGGAATGGTTCAAAGAGGCTTGTTATGAACAAAATGAAAAAGATCCTTTTCACTCAGAAAATTCAAGGGTTTTCAAATCCCTATGCTAGGAACCAGGGACAAAAGACAAATATATGCTTTTAATTAAACCACAAATAGAAAGACTAAGCAACTCAGGTTTCTATTTCTGTTTTACCTACTCTGGATCGCAGATTTTTCTTTAGTAAATAAATCAAACTAAGGTAGGATCTGCATCACAGGCTGTGAAATTGGACTAGGACAAAATGTGTGGGAACTTTGAGTTGGTGCCATGCACAAAAAAGGATGAAAAGGATGTAAGGTAGATGTGGACTTTGAAGAAAACATAGTCTAGTATTTTCTCTAATGCTCACATTCTATGTACTCTATGGCAAGCCCTGTTCTAAATGTTTAGATGCAATATTTATATAATTGACAGCTGGTGTGAAGATTGAATTAAATAACACACATAAAATGACTTCCTAAAAAAGCCAAAGTATCTCTCCTTTCCCCACTTCTCTCTCTCTCTCTCTCTCTCTCACCAACCACCCACACACAAACACACCCATACTCACTGATAAAGAGAGAAGATGGCAACCAGATTTCTCTCTCATTGTTTTCCTTAATTGAATACCAATATTGACTAACATTTCATTCAAGAGTTTATGACAGAAGCCTGACAGTTGATGATGTCAGAAATTATATAGCCCATTTTTCCTTAGAAACCATTAAACTTCTTCCTTGGTTTGTGATCTTTCATGTCTGATAGTATTAATAACGTGTGCAAGATAAATGGCACTGAGTATGAGAGTAAAAAAACACAAATATTAAATGTTCCGCTTTTTTCACTCAAGGATGTCCTGATTTATGAGCTCTCTTTTGCCTCATCTAGGTATAATCTTTAATTGTTCATTAATATTCTCCTCTGGAATATGAGTCCTAGCCACACGTGATCTTTATCACACTTCTTCCCTGCCATGGCATAGTTATTTTGTTAAATATATTACCTTTAACTTTCTAGTAATCAGTTCTGGTCATTCAAGCATGTAAATATAGATACTGTATAGCATAATCTGCTCAAAAAGGGTTTTATAAGCTTTGAACTACTGGCAATTTCTTTGGAAAGTAACATGAACTAGGAAGGCATTCTCAGATGTTTTCTTCTAATTGCATTGTCTCATTTTTGCACTCTTTGCCCCCCTTCCCCTGACAAAGATTTCTCATGTAAATTATCTGACATTAATGTCTTGAGATACAAAGCTTTTAGAACATCATTCCCTTTGGACTAAGACTTGGCAACATGAAATCAATCTTACAGTATACTTACTGAGCACTTATTATGTGCCAATATAAAAGCTGATATTTTTGAGAACTTATTATGAACCAGTCATGTACTAGTTACTGGTGATACAGCAGTGTATAAAACAGTCAAAAAGTCTTGTCTTCATTAAAATAGGACAAAATACAGTAATTTTTGAAGCTCCTACAGTAAATGACTTTACCTTTTGAGCCCAATTATCCAGTATTTTACTTGAACAAGAAGCACTTCTGAAGGCTGTTAGCTTTTTCCAATAAATGAAGCAGAAACTTGCCAGTTGGGTAATGAGTCTCCTTAAAAGTGCCCTAAAGAAGGAAGCAGTTGCCAAAGATATGGAGAACAACCATTTCTAACCAGCTCTGTGTGTGTGAGAGTGGATCCATGGTTCAAAGCAGCAGCTGAGGGACCTCGGCAATATGTCCCCAAGTTAGTGCTTACTCACAGAGAGGAAAACAGATTTGAGGTCAAAAAACCTACTGAAAATTAAAACAGAAAATGTATTACTTATAAGTAAACAGCATTATGTGGTGGGGAGAGGAATTAGGAAGAGTGTAAAAGACCTCTGAGATTTTGCAGAATTTTCTCTGTAGCCGCAAAAGTTCTACTGATGGTGAAATACTGGCTATCAAAGGGTAGGAAGTGGGCAACCTATGATCACAGCACTAAAAAACATTTGCTTGGGTCCTATTAAGTTCTAACCTTTGATTTGTTCTTATTATTGACTTATGTTTAACTGACCTCAAATATTAACCACATATCATACCAAAAGTATGATATCCCTTGACTCTTTCTGCTTTTTAAAAAATACTCATAGTGCCACATTCTATAAAATGAAAAGTGTCAGAACATTTTTTTTTAAAGCTACCTGATATGGAATCTGAATTCCACTTGAAAGATCCCTGGGTGGAGCCTACAGACCCAGGATTTAGATTTCAGTTACAGTAGCCACATCAGAAAGCATGGAAATAATGCTTGAGGGAGTTAAGCAAACAAAGGACTGAATGTTTTTTCTTTATGTTCCCTGTCGATTTTCTCAGAGCAAAAAGCATCTTTCCATTTGAAGGGGGTGCCACGGTGGTTAGAGTGGACGAGAAAGATTCCGTGTTGTCATTTTCCTAGCCAATAATGGAAGTTGCTCTAAGAAAAACAGTTAATGCTTATGAAAAACAAAAATGAACCTCCTTGGATGGCTGGTGCTGCCTCTGAGTCTGCTGCCATTGCAACCCACGGCCATGCTGTTGTTCCCAGGGACCATTTGCATAGAGTTCATTTATTTATTTTGGGGTTGACCAGAGATCTCCCATGTCTACCAGTAGCTATGGTAATCGCTCCAATTAAAGAAAATGTCATCTGTTTGAAACAGTAGGACATCAGCTAAGGCAGGCGACTTCAGACGCCCCCACAGATGTTTCATCTTCGAGCTGTGGGCGGTCTGCTGGTGGAACACCTTCAAAGAAAGATGCATGAGGGGTTTGTTCATGTTCTGGACTCAACTGAGGCGTTTCTTTAAGTCAGCTGAGGAATAAGAACAAGCAAAATAAAGGGTAAAAGGCCAAGGAAATGTAATTTCCTTGGGATGTTTTTACCAAACTGTTAGAAAAAATAAATTGTGGGTATTGCCTTGCACTGAGAGGCACGTACTATTTTCTGACTGATTTTATAAATGTCTTCAAACAAAGCAAACACATCCATTTGCTTTCCTTCAGAGATCATTAGGGTAAAATTGCTGATACATGTAGGATCGTGAGAGCAGCAGGTCACACTCCATCAATTACCTAGTTCTTAAGCCTAAACTAATTTAAAAGTCTTTAAAATTTTTCACACTCACCCCTTACACCTCACACAATTCATGTGTCCCTGTATATTTTTCCATCCACTGAATATTAATACTGCATTTCTCCTAAGTTAATAATTAGGATAGCTATTTATGCTGTTGAACCAATGTATTAATTACATTTCTGCCCTGTGTCCTAATTTTTATTATCCTAAAAACAAAAAGGGAAGGGTTCCATAGATTTAAATCTTTTTATTGTGAGTTCTGTTTCTTGCTTGACAACTTGCTTTGCGACTTTTATCAATTTCAGCCAATCTCTTCACCACAATTCCTAATCTTTAATGTACACAAGGAAAGAAATTAAGGTTCTGTAGAGATTATATAGTTCAGGACTCTTATTAATCTTTAAAAGAAGAGGGATACTGCAGAAAAATATGGGGAAAGTTTTAAATGCACATACAGAAAGTAGTGGGATAAGAGAAAATTCTTATATTAATCTAAAATCATAGGTAAATTTTGGTTATTTAATTGCTAGCTTTGAAGTATATATTTGAGACTCATAGTTGAAAAGTAGATGATAGATAGATAGATAGATAGATAGATAGATAGATAGATAGATAGATAGATAGATAGATATACTAGAAATTCCCACAACTTTAAACAAAATAGTGAAGTATCTCTCTGGAGAAGTAAGGTATACCTGGAAAATGGTCCTGCCAATGGAGAGGCATATTCTCTCTGAGCCTGCTGGTCCAAATTTTCCTTAAAGGTAATGATTTAGTTTAAATAAATAAAGCAAATGATCACACCCATTAATATTTAAGGAGGGCGTGGGGATGTGGCTCTAGCGGTAGCGCACTCACCTGGCATGCGTGTGGCCCGGGTTCGATCCTCAGCACCACATACCAACAAAGATGTTGTATCCGCCAAGAACTAAAAAATAAATATTAAAAATTCTCTCTCTCTCTCTCTCCTCTCTCACTCTCTCTTTAAAAAAAAATATTTAAGGAGGACCAACGTAAAAATTATGTAATAAAAAATTAACATAGTCTTTTCAATGATATATGGAATTGACTTCTAACATTCACTCACAATTCCAGTTTTGCAGAATCCTGCTATAGAAAAAATGGAGCTGTTCGATGCATTTGTAAAGAAAACTATGCTGGACCTAACTGTGAAAGGTAGGTGAATAAAATTCTCCACTTTCAGTGTGGGTCTAAGGAAGCTTTCTGCTTTTTACTCATTTCTCTGCCATGCCTCTCTTCAGTAGGTCTTACAGTGGATGCTTAAGAAGAAGGGTTGGAGGACCACATTTCAGAACCTCTTGGAGAACTTTCTCCAAATCTCATGCCCCGATACAGCTATGACAATAGGTTCCTTTGGGGTCCAAGCCAGGACTACATCTCAGGATAAAAAGATAAGGAGAGAGGAAACTGAGACTGTGCATGTTGGGAAGATACTCTAGGTAGTTTTATTAACACTCCTATCTCCATCTTTAAGAATAAGTAAAAAAAAAAAAAAAAAGAAAAGAAAAAGAAAAGAAAAAGAGTGAAGCTTCCTGGGTAAATTTTATAAAGCACTAACCTATTATTTAACTCATTTTTACTCCATCTCCTGAAACTCATCTGTGTTTGGATTTTCTGAATTCCTATTTTAAAATTGTTCTTGGGCTTTGCTCAAATAAGGAAGACCTTGGCAACTAAGGATGCATGCAAGGCTTCTCATTGAATGATTTCCTAAGATATTTGCCATTAGCCTGCCTGTCAGCTGCTCACGATTTTCTAAGATGAAATGTTTTTCATTGAAAGAGAAGCAAGGTCTTTGTATTTTTAACAGGAACATCATTAACATTGGCCTCACCATTGTGTTTAGGCAGCTAAATGGTGTATAGTTTTGTGAAGACAGGGAGGGAAGGTCCCAGAGCTACTAGTCAAATTTCCAGTGTAGTCACAAGTCTGGGGGCTGCTCCTCTCAGTGACAACACACTCAGAGGAGCCCCCCCATCAGATTGAGGCTCACAAATGCCGCCTGGGATTTTAACAGTAAGCCTTTAATTATAAGCAATCTTGCCTCCAATAAAACACTCCTGAGTCTCTCAAAAAGTAGTTCTGGAACCCAAAAGAAGCCACAATGTCTGTGTTACAGAGAGAATTTTACAATATTAATATGATTATTAAATGTGTGAAATGAAGATACTGCTTTCACTCAAGAGATTGGAATTTTTTGCTTTTTGTTGTTTTTGTCTGAAAATGGAAACTGAGACTGGGGAATTTCATCCCTTAGAAGGGACTGACAAGAGTGATCAGATTACATTGAATTGATTAATGTTCATGACACACTTATTCTATATTTCCTTACTTGGGGACATAGAAATATGAAGATCCTGATTACACATTTTCTGGTTCACTGGGGGTCTGAGAAGTTGTTAATCAGCCAGTGATGAAAGTTTTCCTCCTCAGTATTTTAGACTAAACTCAGTGTACTCAGGTAGGATCTGAGCAGCATTGCTAGTGGGTATGCAGTGGTTTTTATGAGAGGAGTTAGTGCCCCTAAATAGAGTTCTGTTGATCAAGTGCAAGGCCTGGCAGAAATGACCTAGCCTTGGCCCTAGGGAACATCATAGCACAGTCATGCAGATAAGTGTTCTGTCAGCAAGAGTGGCCCCAACCCTGGCACAGCATGCCCACTCCAGATGTGGAACTGTAGATAACAAATCCACCTTTGCCCAGCAAGGCTGAGTCAGGCCCTGGAATTATAGGATTTAGAAAGAATTTGGAACATAGAAGGTGAGTGGTAAAAGAGATTTAGCATCAGCCTGTATCTGAGCTCAACCACTTGTGATGCTCCCGGGGAAGTTATTAGACCTAAGTGCCATTCCCACATCTACAGAAAGGAAAAGATGAAGGAATCCACTTCATAGGGCTGTTTCGAGCTGATACCAGAAAACTTTTCATACAGCACCTGGCACTTAATAAATGTTCCATGAAAATTAACTGATGGCAACTTGAGTCCTTGTGGTCATTGTCCACCTGCTACCTCTGGCATAATGTGTTCCTGGGATAAGTTGGCTTATCTTCTTGAATCTCAATCTCCTGAGCTAGAAATTATGTCCTTGGACGAAACAGTGTCACTTATGAATTGCTTCCTATGTTCCTGTTACTTTGCATTCCTCACTAGTCAGCCTCACAACACTCTGAGAGGAGGTCTTGTCATTTTGCCAGTGAGGAAACCAAGCTGAGGGAGGTGGTCGGGCTCATCAAAAGCTGAATTACTCCTAAGCAGGGGACACAGACTTTGAACCATTTGGCTGAGAAGTCTGATTCTTGTCCTGTCCTCACTCTGTTCTTCCCAAGTGCCTTTTTAGGTGTCTTCTATTTTAGAGGGGCTTTGATGATCAATCAGTTAGATGAGTTGCTGATGTGTTGGGGAATCACTGCTGATGTTATTCACTTTGACAGGAGGCTGCACCAACCAAGGGACCAACCAGTAAGCTTCCCCGCTAGGACCTTTCATCTTTTTGGGAAGGCCCAGTTTGAGGGACTTTCTTAGCTTTTTCTTTTTTCCTATCCACCCTGCTTCACATCTTCACCCCTCTTCTACCCTTCTTAAAGGGACAATACTGAGATCTTTTACATAAAAAAATCAATCTTCAATTCAGTGTGGAAGGGCACAGCGCAGATTTATCTAAGTCACAATTTCTTGTCCTCGAGGAATATCAAGGCTAAGGGAGGAGACAAACCAGAAAAATCATTCATTAGAAAGCCAGAAAAAAGTGAATGTTAAACACAAGGACAAGCATAATCTACTCAAGAGTGTAGTGGAAGAAGTGATTTCTGCCCCATGGAGGGGCTGGAGCATTCAAAAAGAGGTAGCCTTAGCTGTTCCTGATTTGGGTTTGACTCTGGGAGGGTTGGAGAGCTGGGATTCTGTTTTGAGTTTAACAGCCAAGTTCTTAGGTTGAGTTAACCTAATCTAAGTTTTCAATATATTGATGAATTTGAACCCCTCTACAAGAGCTTTTCAAAACATGCAGATGACTTGTATGGATATCAGTTTCAAATAAGAGTACAAATTAATCCAAACCAAGAATGCTGTAGGTCTTTCTTCATTTAGAGATGATTTCATCAAGTGATGTTAACTTAGTCTGTTTTGTGTTGCTCTAACTGGATACCACAAAGTAATTTATGAAAAAAATAAATTTATTTCTTATAGTTCTGGAGGCTGAGAAGTCCAAGTTGAGAGTCTGTGTCTGGCAAAAGCCTTCTTGCTGGTAGGACTCTGAAAAGTTTCAAAGTGGCACCAGGCATCACACTGCAAGACAGTGCAAGCTAGCCAGAGAGAGCTTGCTTTTATAAATAGCCACTCACATTCCTACCCATTAACCCAAGAATGGATGAATCAAATCACCTCCCTAAGGTCCCACCCCCTGCTCAAATACCATGACATGGGATTTTGAGGGATTAAATTTCCAACGCATGAAAGTTGGGTGAAGCATTCAAATTCAAGTGATTTTCCAAATAATTGTGTGGTAGTGTCTCCTAGAAACTCCCCAATACCTACTTCACCACCCACTGAAAAAAACATCTAAGGGGAAGGCCTAGAAACTTTCTTTGGGTTCCTCATGCACCAGAGTTCTCACTGCTTTATGAACTATGGCTGTACTCCAACCTTCAATACCACACCAGGATAATAGAAAAGGATTCCTTAAACTGTAGCCTAAGAATCCCTGGTGTCCTTAGAAATCAAGGAGGTTCATGGATTCCCAGTGGATATTTTCTTAATATTATGTTTAAATTTAATTAATAATTTTGCTTGTTGACTTATATCCTGGACTTTCTGTAGGGTCCTTTTATAACAAAAGGAGATTTATCTCAGTTTAGGAGAGAAAAATTATAGGAGTGACAGTGTGTCAAGAACATGCTATAGGCAATCAGTGGTCAAATGGCATGATATCAACGCAAACTTTAAAACTAAAGATTCTGAAAAGAAAATTGGTGGGAGAGATGTGTCATCACACAGCACCCGCCAGGATGTGCATACAGAACTCAGACAAAATATCACATCATGTTGCTGGTGGCCATTTGATTACAACAGAACATCAACCATGGTTTTGAATTAATGTTGTTAATTTTAATTGGATGAGTTTGTGGTTTCGTTTGTGTTTTATTAGAAAATTTACTTTGGTTTTCAAAACATATAAAATTCATAGACATAAGGAGTTTTGACCTAATTTTATGTTTGATAAAAGATAATTGACATGAACACTGGAGAGTATTTTCTATGAAAATGTCTTGCCTTTAAAAAGGATCCATACTATATACAAGTGTGAGATGCCTAAAACATAAAACCCGTTTTGCTTACTCTACTATACAATACAGATCAACACAAACACTCACCCCATCTTAACAACATGATTCTTAGTCTGCTAGGGCCCCTTCCTGATTCTTGTTCCTAAAGTCTGTCCCCACTCAAAATTTAAACTCCATGTGCTCCCAAAAGCCACCAGACAACTGGAAAACTTACTGCATCTTCTTGCATTGATACTATGAACATGATGGTAAAAATGACAGCTGGCATTTATTGAGTGCTTACTCTTTATCAATCACTGTTAGAATCACTTTACGTATAATGACACATCAAAGCCTCAAAATAATCTTATGAGGTACCGTCTTTACTTTATTTACAGAGAAAGAAACTGAGACACAGAGAAGTTAAGACACTTGCTCACAAATCATACAATTTAACTATGAGCTCCTCCACAGAAGCGGTATTTTATCCACCCACTCTTCCTCCATCACAGCTTCTGGCACTCTGCAGGCATTCGGTTAAATGTATTTCAGTAATATTTTTTTTAACTAAGAAAACATTAACAGCACTTTTATTGGTTCCTTTAGGAAAGGAATGATTTAGCAAGAGTCAGTCATTTCCTACCTCATTATTCCCCCCAACTCCTTTTCCATCTCAAGAAAATTGCAAAGGGTGACCCAGAAGTGACTAAGTAAGTCACTGCTCTCTGACTAAATTTTCAAATTGCAAATAGAACTGGTTTGCCAATGCAGATAATTATAAAATGTACAAGTGTTATGGAAGGAGTTTTGCAATTCTCATTCTCATCCCAGCACGACTTTTACTCCACAAGAAGTACATTCTAAAGATGGGGAACATGAGACTTAGAGCCATGAGGGGACTTATTTTCAGGTCATACAATCAGTTAGTGGTAAATCCCCAAAAACAAAACCCAGGACCTCAATGTTCAATTGATAAACTTAATGTAATTTCAGTGCTTTGGTATTCCAATTGCCTCCCATAGCAGCCTGAAAAATAAACTTTCATTAATTTGATGTTGTGGTGAAGTAAGAACTGTGCTAAGACTCTATGTAGGTCTTGTTGCTTGAGGATTGGGAAAGAAGAATGGGGCAAGTTAAAGCATATCCAAGGTGACCTTGAAACTCTAATGGGAAAGGCAGAACATAGTGTCATCAGAAATGATGGTAACAGTACTATTGGTTTTGAGAATGGCCTTAGTGACAGAAAAAAAGAATAAGGAAAAGGATGAAGAGAAAGCTAACAATTATTGACGCTTTGTGATCCAGGAAAGTAGTCTAATTTTTTCTGAAGGCCCCATGTCTTTCAAACAAGCTATTAGCTCTAGAATTTGCAGAGTTCTTCTTACAACTTTCTGCTTTGGGCTTTGCCTCTGGACTCCTGCCATGTTCTTATTTCCCAGTCTTTCATAAAGAAGTAGAGAACATTTGAATGGCACCAACTATGGAACAGGTGCTTTCTTCTTTCTTTAACATCTTCTTATTTACCCTCAAGAACAATTACTGGGTGATACCCCTTCCAGCCCAGAAAAGTCTGTGCTTCCCAGGCTGGGAGTTAGGGCCCCCTTGAAAGAGGCATTCAGTGACAGATACAGGCCCTAGGAGGAGAAACAGAAAAGAAAGAGGAGAAGAGCTCCCCAAAATCCCAAAACAATAATTTTTGGTTAAAATCATCTTTTCTCCAAACAACATATCTTTTGGTTTTGGGTTTTACCCAAATATTATGATCACTAAATGAAGTGACAAAGTTCATATGTTGTTTTTCTTGTTTGCATTGTATAATTATCAATTCTATTTTCTCAAGATAGAACAAGCCATTAATAGATCTAGAAATGAGATTATGTAAGAAAAAAATGGACCAGGCTATTTTGGGGGGTTTGTTGTTTTGTTTTGTTTTGTTTTTGTTTGTTTGTTTCCTTTTCATACTGGGGATAAATCCATGGCCTCTGGCATGCTAGGCTAGTGCTCTACCACTGACCTACATTCCCAGCCCTCCAATGCTGATTCCATAGCCAACTACTGGACCTTTTATATCCTTGTCATTAGCTCTTTGAGGGTGGGACATAAATAGCATTTGATTATTCAACTGTGATAATCATTAACTTCTTAATAAGTTAATTCATTAATGCCAGACTTGTGAAGTGGAAGCATTAAACTTAAAGTCCCATAAGAGGGCTGAACCCTGCAGCAATGAACAGGTCACTTAGTTTTCCATCCTCAAGCTTCCTTATCTAAATACACAGAGATTTGTAAGAGCTACCAAAAAGTAAAACTTTGCATGATCATTTTATGAAATCAGTAGTGTCTGCAGTTATGACTCAACTTCAGAGTTGCCTTTGGAACTACCACAAACAGGTATTCTTGAAATTCAGAGTAAGTCAGAGTAGGTTTCCCTGTGATTGAGATTCCAATTTACAAAATAGAAAATTTGGCTTTTCTCTTGTGAAAGACCAGGGAACAAACTCTGGAGATCAAATGCAGTGGAAATAAATGTAAAAACAAATAAATGCATCTGGAAATGATCTTGAGACAGCCCCTTCATTCTCTGTCCTCAAGATTCCCAGCTACACATCAAGGTGGTAGATGTCACTCTTATTGTAATGAGCCTGAGTCTAATATTATTCTTTTGTTGAACTGCAGAAAACGATAGAAATTCAATCCAGCCACATATCCCATAGAAGGATAATTTATGCTAGCATAGGGAACAGAGGGTGTAAGACATGAGAAAGTATGAATAACAAGACTCACTGTATATTTCCTCTTGGCGTCTCTTTGTGGGATGTGTAGAACTTACGTTCATTCTCATCTTTTTTCATAGACTTTGGTTTCTAGAGTTTATTATATTATGTGTAGTTATGTTTAATTCACTTATTGTCCTTTCAAAGCATGGGCTGTGTGCTTTTGCTCTTCCTGTTTCCTTCTATGCCTTACATAAGATGGGCATGAATTGTCCCTCTGTTGAATGGATTCACTCATTCATTTATAGCAGCAGCAATGTGGTCCTGAATGGAGCAAAGGAAAGAGCATCAGGGTTGGAAGGTCTGAGACTTGCACTGTGACTTCCTAGCTATGTGACCCCAGAAAACTGAAGTGGCCCGTTAGCTTCAGAAGGCCAGACCTCTGTGGCCTTTATCCCAAATGTCAGCAGTCTCATATAGGTGGAACTATGGAACACACTGCAAGCAAAGGGCATAAAGATTGAATACAAACTCTTCGAAAGTCATTTTATTAGGGTCCTGGGATTTCAGGTGTGATTTTTTTTTCATTTCTCTATTTCTCAAGTGTTCTGAATCATGACTCTTTAAAAGGAAGCCTTTAAAAAACTTGATGTCTTATTATTACTGGCGAAGGCCTGTTGATTTCCTTGGAATGCTCTCCCTTCTTTTCCACTCCCAATCCAAGCCCTCTGTACCCAACACGGGTCTCCCTGTTCCAGCCTGGAATCCATCCTGCACACTAAGGCCAGCACTGGCTTCCTTCACCATCACTTTCATCATACTGGAAAATTTTCTCTGGCTTTTTCTTTTCCCCTGTCACATCAGAACTAACTCTCTACTGACCTTCACTCCCCTTATGGTGTGACCACATATTCCTTCCAGCCACTCCCAAACTCTCTTCAGCTCCAGTTAGCTCATCTTCCACACAAGTTTAGGGTCTGAAGGAAAGGAGATCCCACAATTAACCAGCAAACATGTATAGATTTACCCATACACTATTCTTTCAAAGCTTGAGCCAAACTTTAAAAATTGCAATTCCACATAAAAACCCAAATGTTCACTTTTTTCTTCAAACACAGGAAGATCTGACAACAAAAATCCTTCTTTCCCTCAAGGCTACATTCTGGTAACAATTGACTGTAACCAAGTAGCAGCTCCCCACTTAGATGGGGCTCACGTTCCACCTCTCATGGCAGGGACTCTCCTGGTACATTTGGGAAAAGTAGAGAAAGGCATTTTTTCCTTCCTCTGGACAGAGACAGCCCCACCCAGAGTGCACAGCTTGGCAAGGTGAGCAAAGGCTGGATAGATTTCAGTCTCTACTCTCCAACTCAGCTGGACTCCCTCATGAGGAGCAGAGCCAGTATGACCATAGGCATTAGCTCTGTCCCCACAGTAAGTGCAGGTAGGAGCTTGGTCTCTACAAGCTCACATATGGAAACATCCAGAAGCATGGCATTCTGGGCTCCAGCTCTATTTATTGGTGGTACACCCAGATCTGCCATCTGTAGTGTCTCCAGACTGGCTTCGCTCAGTCACAAGATGGCAGCCAGGAGCTAAGAGTGCTGCCTGATGGCCTCTTCATGCCTGAAGATGGAAGAAATGCCTTTCTGTAACTCTCAAACAGGAGTCAGAGATACAATCCCATGGAACTGCTCCTGAGCTAATCCCTTTGGGCCATGAGAATACTTGGCACTAATTATTTAAGCAATTCATTATGGCAAGACAGATGGTATTTCCACCAATAATTCTCAGTTAGAGGTGTTATTAACATTTCAGCCAGAACATTTTTCAACTCTGCCCTACTGATGCATCTCATTGCAGTATATTTAGCTATTCTGGCCCCACCCGTCATCTGCCAGCTATGTGCACGGATCCCTGGAATGACCAGCAATGCCCCATACACTAATTTAATCCAGACACTCCTATATCTGGGGCCAAGCTGAACTCAATGGCCTACAACACAATGAGAAGGGATAGTTCCTTAGAAGCAAAGTCTGGTCCTACTAGGAAGATGGGAGAGTAGGAATGGATTCTGGGTGGACAAATTATAATTATGCACTACACCTTTCCTCTGTGTAGAAAAGATTTTAAAACATAAAAAGGAATAACAACTATGGATGCTAAATGTTTAACATATTAACACCCTTCAGATGTGCTCCTGGTTACTATGGAAACCCCCTGCTCATTGGAAGCACCTGTAAAAAATGTGACTGCAGTGGAAATTCAGACCCCAACCTGATCTTTGAAGATTGTGATGAAGTCACTGGCCAGTGCAGGAATTGCTTACGCAACACCACAGGATTCAAGTGTGAACGCTGTGCTCCTGGATACTACGGGGATGCCAGGACAGCCAAGAACTGTGCAGGTGCAGTATTGTAAATCCTAAGCCAGCTGCCTGACTGGTATGGCCCTTCATTAATACTGAATTTAGATAAAGAATTTATCTCAGAGCCAGGCATGGTGGCACATGCTGGTAATCCCAGCAACTAAGGATGAATAAGAGAATCACAGGTTCTAGCTCGGCCTCAGCAACTTAGCAAGATCCTTAGAGAGACCCTGTGTCAAAATACAATAAAAATAACTGGGGATGTGGGTCGGTGGTTAAGCACCCCTGGGTTCAATCACTACTACAAAAAGAAAAAAAATATCTTGGGAAAATATTGCAAGAAGCATCCCCTTGTCATTTTCTCAGGGCAATATACATTCTCAGGAATCTGCATCCCAAATTTACCAGGTTAGAAATTTTAATCAAGGCTATTTGTAACTAAGCTTATAGGTATAATGAACCAAAAAAAAAAACTAATACAAATGAATTTTTGTCTTATCATCTTAATCCTTCCTTGATCAAAGATATAAATCCAACCTCAGTGGACACCTGAAATGGATCAAAGAACTGAATGAAGCTTTGCATGGTTTATATCAGTTTTCCAAACCTGGAAGCTATGTCTCCTTTTTCTGTTATGTTTATTCAAACTGACATTTAGGGAAGTCTATTAGCAAGTCAAGAGTACAGTTTTATCATGCCCCACCCTCATTTCCTCAATTGTCAAAGTAAATGTTTTAAGGGCAGTATGAGAAATCTTTCTGATTAGACTTCAGTTAAACTGAAGTGTACAAACTTTATTCTTGATTTCTCCAGTCCAGTTGATACAGGGAGTGAAGCTCTTCAGAAGTGAAATGAAGTTGTTTCCCTCTAAGAGTAAGGAGGGCTGAAAATTTCTTACTCTTGTGTGACTTTGAGGAAGGAAGGAAAGGAAGAAGGGATTGTGCTCTTGTGACATGCTTCTGTAGGAGATCCCCTCACTGAAACAGACTCCTCCTTAGAAGACCTAAAAAGTCACAGTTCAAAATCCAGAAGGTACATACATGATCTGAAGAAGCCTCAATAAAGTAAACATGTCAAGCAGAAAGCAATGCATCCAGAGCCATAACTCCAAGACTCAGGACAGAACAAAGAAACACTGTGTCCATTCAAACTAGAGAGAGAGAGGTCATCAGAAAGAGTATTGGTAAGATCAAAGCCTGGGTGGCACACACCTGTAATCCCAGCAGCTCAGAAGCCTGAAGGAGGAGGATCACAAGTTCAAAGCCAGCCTCAGGAACTTGGCGAGGACCTCAGCAACTTAGTGAGACCCTGTCTCTAAATAAAATATAAAAAGGGGCTGGATAATATGATTCAGTGGTTAAGCACCCCTGGATTCAATCCCCAGCACAAAAAAAAGATAAAAGCCTAGAAGGTTAATGCTCTTACTCTCAAAATATCTACTAAACCTATTTTTACATGACAAAGATGACAAAGAAGAGAAACTCATACAGAAAGAAATAAAGCATGATCTTGCTGAGATATTCAGTAAATCTGAATTTTGTGGAACATTACATAGATGAAGTGAAATAAATAAATGTCACCCTTGAAGCTCTTTTTTTATTATTATTTTGTAAAGGCAGTTAAGAGGTAGGGAAAAATCGAAATTCTATTCCAGTTTACTGCTGGCAGAGATAGTTTAGGAATTCCTCTTTAAATATTACAAATTAATTCCCACACCAAAACTCAGTGGAGGGGCTAAGGGTGTGATTCAGTGGTAGAGCACTATGCTTAGCATCTGGGAGGCCCTGGGTTTAATTCCCAGCACTCAAGAAAACAAAACAAAACAAAAACTCAATGGAAAATGAGCAGCCTGAAAATACTGGGGTTTGGGGTTTTTTCTTTTTTTTCCAAAAGGCATTATTGAAAATCATCAGTAGATGAATGATGGGCTTTCAGGTCTTTTAAACTCTTGTAAATATGTTCCTAATTGTTTCCCTGGCATTATTCCTAGCCATCCCACTGATAGCTATCATTTGGAAGTTTGGAGTCTATCTTGCCAAGGGTCAAATGCTTGGAAGCCAAGAGTTGTTCCTGGGACTCCTCACTCACTCCTCTAGGGGCTGTTCCTCCCTCACACCTAGCAGGGACCAACCCTGAAGTTGGATTAAACTGGAGAATCCGTCCATGATGAAAGGATGGCTTTCAATTTCAAGTTGAATGCTGAACTCTCTGTGGCCATTTAGTACTTTGTGAAATTTACCAGGATTTTTTGGAATAAAGTAGTTGAATGGTCATTGAATAAGCCCAAAGAGTTGAGAGAGATGCTAGATACATTTAGATACAAATTGCCTCAGGATCACCTTTGATAATCTCATTTGCCCTCGTTTCATTGGGCTGGGAGTGCATAATCTCTACATTGTCAATTTCACACAGTCTTAAAGGTGAATGTAGTTAATCCCCATTGAAGAATTATACCCTGAAAAGCATTATGTCTAGAAAATATGAATATATTGCCCTATTTTAAGCATTAAGAGGTGATTCCCTAATCACTTGTCTTTGTTTCCCACAGTGTGCAATTGTGGAGGAGGCCCATGTGACAGCGTGACTGGAGAATGCTTAGAAGAAGGTTTTGAACTCCCTACAGGCATGGACTGCCCAACCATAAGTAAAAATAACCCACATGATTGACTAACCCCACTTTCTCTAATGTGCTGCAGGTGTGGGATTAAGAAGAGCTATGCAATATCTCTCTCTGGAAACTGATGCTTCAGTTCCACTCCTGGGTTTAACCCTGCCTGCACCTTCTCCAAATGGACCCTACACAAAACTACTTGGTGGTCCACTTGATTGCAGTCAGCCACTAGGTGGTTTACATTTACATGGCTCTATTTTAGAAAACTTATTTATCCAGTCTTCACATTCAGCATCTTGCTCATGAGTAAATCCCTGTGATGGGGCTCAATTGGCTCATGTTTCTCTATTGTCCCTCCAGGTCCTCAGATAACATGATACATAGACTATGCTTTATGTCATCTGCCACAACTGAGACCAAAAGACATTAGCACCTTTTCCCAAATCACTCCAAATATAAAGTGGGACCAGAAATAAAATAGTCAGGCATTAGAAAGTGGACCTGCCTTATTTCTTTGATGGATTATTTTGTCACTCCTGTTCATCAAATCACAAGCATAATGGCTTAAAGACTTTTGACTTAAAGACTATTTAGCATTAGGCATCCCCTCCCCCAAACAAAAGTATCTTCATCCCAGAATCCCTCTAGGCAGAAATTGCTACCAGTGATCCCATCTTTAAGAAGGCACAGGATATGAGGCACAAGCAGGGCAGTGATCAAATGGATCCCCCTCCCCAGCCAGGTCCATTTAAGGACATCAAGATGCTCACCTGGCCCTACCTCCCCCAGCAGCCTGATGTGCTGGCTGGGGTCTCATTTCCTGAGAGAGTTTATAAGTAAAAACATAGTAACCTTTGAATAACAAATTAACATATTAACAAAATTAACCCTTTAGTCTCTGTTTACCAGAGCACAGCCTGAGGGAAAGGGCAAGATGTAAAGGGGGTCAAGATAGGTTTCAAAACATGGTGTGTGTCCTTCTGACTGCTGAGTCTCAGGGAGTGATCACAGTGGTCAGAGGCACTCAAGTGTGAAAGGTGAGAAGCAATGAGAAGCTGGGGCCTGCCTCCCAGGAACCCAGGCTCAGCCTGAACTTTAGCACCATCTCAGAGACCAGGACATGACATTGGTCAATCTGGCAGACCTTCTCCTGCTGAAGTTTTCATGCAGACAGGAAGTGAGGCAGGCCCAGGGGAGGAGCTGAGCCCCGGAGGTGCTGGCACTGAATGCTGATTTTGACAAGCTGACTTTGACAGACTTAGCAAATAGTGCTTCACTAGCTGGCACCAAGCAAGAGACCAAAGCCTGACTAGAATAGAATCATCCAGGGGCTTTCCCAAGGCTAACAAAAAGCAGACAGCATTCCTCCTTGCCTGTGTCCCACAGATGGCTTGCCCTTTTGTGTTTCCTTTCTTTCTCAATGCAGTGTGCAGGGTTCATGTTAATATACCTTCCCTGTGCCCTTTGTTTTCATCATGTTTTAAGTGGGGATAGTGCCTGATGTACAGCTTGGCACATGCGTGGACTAGTTCTGTGGTACAGAGAAGCTTCTCAGGAAACAAAAATAAAATTGGTATTATCCAAGGAAGTACACATTTATAATCCACTTATAGCCATGTGCTTCCAAGTGACTTTTGAATCTGAAGAAATGACATGCCATTCATTTGACCTCCAGGCTGTGATAAGTGCATCTGGGATCTGACTGATGACCTGCGGTTGGCAGCGCTCTCCATTGAAGAAAGCAAATCTGGGCTGCTGAGCGTGTCATCTGGTGCCGCAGCGCACAGGCACGTGAATGAAATGAACTCCACCATCTACCTCCTCAAAGTATGCAGAAATGTTGTACTTTCTGCTGTGTTTTTATTCGGGTTTTACAGGATTACACCTAGTAACTTCTAGGCCATTTGGTATCTGAGCCCCATAACTATATTACAGATTGCTGAATCTGTAGGTCTACTATACAGAACACATAGTTTCATAGGGAATTATGAAAAGTTGATCTTGGTCTTACCATCTATAAAATGAAATAACTAAAAGACCAATATCTACTGAGGGAAGATAGACTCAGGAAGGTTTCCTTTGTGAAGCTGTACATTATTCAAGTCATTACCACAAACCTACCATTACCTTGCCTCAATGTACAAGCTTTTGAGGAGTTTCTCCAAAACATTTCTTCTTTTTGTCTCTTTCCCACCTTTCCTTATCACACACATTCTCTCTCATTTTTCCAACATATCTTCCCCCACCCCCCTCACACACACACACATACACAACACACACTCACTCTCTATGGAATAAACAAGCTAAAGGCAGACAGTGGAAAAATAGACTAAAAAGATCCTATGAGTCTAACCTTTAAAGGCTTTCCCCCTAAATGATGGACTTCTATCACAACATCCCAACCAACTGATAATTTTAAAAGCAATAGTAGTTAGCCAAAAGGACAATAAAATTAATACCAGCATGGTTTTACTGTGTTAGTCAAGTTAACTTAATAGTTAAGAGCATAACCTTTGAAACCAAATTGCTTATGTTTATATCCCAACTCACACTGTGTGACGGGTAAGTTATTAACTTCTTTATTTTCATTGTTTTTCATCTGAAGATAAGGATGGTCATTGTACCTATTTCATGGGTCGTGAAGAAAATTCAATGAGTTGATATATGTAGAGCAGTTAGAACTAGCACCTGTCAGTAGTAAGTGCTCATTATTTTTTGGAAGGGCAAATCATATCCTCAGCAATTGGCCAAAAGTATACAGTTTAAACCACAACAAACATCATAAAGTCATAGCTCTAGGTGAAATCTTAAAGAGAATTCTATTTCAAACTTAGAAATTGTTCTTGACCAAATTTTTCTGCTTGGACACAGGACATAGTTCTGAGCCAATGAGCCACGCAGGCCCAGGCCCCAGAGCATTTAACTCCTCCTTCCTCAAAGGCACAACTCCAAGATGGATATCACTGTCACTGACAGGAAGCCAATACCAGGATGAAAGGGCTTAATCCAAAAAAAGCTACATTTAAGAACAAACTTCTCAGAAATGTGAAAGAAGGGGCAAGTGGCCTTAAACAAAGAGAATTGTTCCTTTTACACCAAAAGGAGAAGAATGAGGTTCTGAAGTCTATTTTCACTGATCCTGTTGTATTGACCACTTCCTCCAAGGCCTGATCAGGGACATTCAAGAATACCATGAGCCTATATTATGCCTTTGTGCCAATTAGAAAAAGATACCCTTTCTTCCTGGTTGCCAGCCCACCCCAGAGCAGGGTCTTAGGCCCAGTGATTGGTGCTCATATACTTTCAGCCCCAAGAACTTCAATCCACTCATGTGGACCCCACTATTAAGAACAGAGAGTCACATTCTACCTTGAATCTTCCTATGCTGGAAGAGGTTTATGTATGTTTTTTAAAACCTGGTGTGTGCATCTACTGATAATTTCCAAAACACTTCTTTCCATAGGCAAAATTGTCAGAAAGAGAAAATCAGTATGTCCTAAGAAAGATACAAATCAACAATGCTGAGAACACAATGAAAAGCCTTCTGTCTGACATTGAGGAATTAGCTGAAAAGGTATGTGATCAGTGCTGGGACTGCCTTCAAAGAGGGGGGTTAGCCGATGGGAGCCTGGCTAGTCCCAAATGACTAAAGCTTAATGCAGCCCAGAAAAAAATGCAGTGACCATAAGCCCTAAAGTAAACCAAGGTCAACCCATGCAGAAAGTTAGCACATGACATCTCTACTGTCTTTTCCCATTTTGATGGATGTGCTGGTTTATGGTGAACTTTCTGTGTTATATATTTGATACTGATTAAAGCTGTTGATGTATGTTGCAATTAGTACAGTCATTCAACTGTTTACCTTAGCATTTTATGGGTAAGAGCTAGAGCATCCAGAAATACACTTTATTATGGAGAATATAAAATTTAAATGTTTGCTAAAGGATGCATTAAAAGACAAAAGAGGAAAAAAAGAAATTGTTCTGAGAAAGCAATTTTGAAAGTTTGTACAAAGTCACTTTCAACCCTCACTTTATAACATAGAATGAAATAAGTTCCACACAGAGTTAAAGAGTTGGGCATAAATCTCAGATCCACAAGAAAATAGAACTAAATAATTATTAAACCTCAAAAGGAAATAAGAATATACTAAAATATGCTATGAAGAATAACAATTAAAAGATATAATAAATTTGACAAGATAAAACTTCAAATGCCCAAGGAAACAATTAAAATTTTTTTAAAAAGTCAAGTGAGAAACATATTAAGGGTAATATGACTTGTAAAAACTTTTACAGATTAACAAGGAAAACATTAAAACTGGAACTGAGTCCATGTGAGAGACTGTGTAATAGCTGTCCCAAGAACCTAATGGCAATATATCCATCCATCATCAATATTCGTCAAAATATATGAAACATGTCACAAGGCACCATGATTGTCATATTTAACACTTAATTTTCCCCTCATAATTCTCCACCAATGCTGTCCCACATACTTTGGAACTCCTTCTTTCAGGCCCTGGTGTTTGACATTATAAACTATCAAAACTCTTCAAAACAAAGGTTTTTTTCTATGAAAATTAGGGCTGGAGATGTGGCTCACTTGCCTAGCATGCACAAGATTCCTGGATCCAATCTTCAGCACCACAAAATAAATAAGTAAACAAATAAATCATAGAGATTAACCTAACACTGGTACTTTCTTTTGACCTTGGAACTCCTTAACTTTTAAGAGATTATACTTCTAAAAATGTAAATTATTCCAGTTTCGCCCTTGAAAAATTTACCTTCTTTAAAATGCATATGAAAATTGTGTCCCTAGTTCCTGTGCAATGGTTCTTATTAATCCAACCACCAGCATTTGAAAAACAGTGAAATTCCTTATGTTTCAAAGGAGATACTAAGAAAAAAATCTTTGTGAAAACTCATTGTTAATTCATTTTGGTGTCATGGTTGGAATTTATCAAAAGTGTCTCAATTCTCGAGGAAATGTTTTGACCCATATTAGCTCCTCCCACAGCTCAGACAGTGTTACTGATCCTTTTGTTGTGCGGTCTTCCCACTTCAAAGGTAAGTCAATGCAGGCATTCACCAGGAGGAAAAAATGCAAGCTTAAAAGTGACATCACAGTAGAAAAGGTTCCTGGGTGACAAGATCCAACCATTAAAGCAGGATGTTGATGATAAAGCTACTTGGAACTTTCACCCAGCTGTTCTCACCAATTCTTATTCAAAAATAACATCTGACTCTTCCAGTCCTGGTGGTGCAAGAGCATGCTGAAACATTTCAAAACAAATGCCCAGAGCTGTTCCTGATGATGTCTCAAACGTCCTTAAGCCTTTGGTCTAGAAAAATCCATGACTATGTCTTAGAAGAATTTAAGAAAAGCTTTGCCACAGAATGCCTATGTCAAGAAAGTAACTAATATTTAGCTTTAAGTAGAATGAAGTGTTTTACTCAATGTTCCCACAGTAATAAAAATCACATTAATGTTGCCTCTTGAACTTAACAAGCAATACCTCTGTTTGTGAATTATCTGTCACATGGGTCTCATGTGGCCCAAATCTTGCAAATTATATCCACTTCAAGTTACTGGTTTTGTGCCAACGTCCATATCTAAGTCCTCCAACCCCCATTTGGAAAGTCCTACAGCCTTTTCCCACCACCTACTTCTGGGAACTCCTTAACGGATACCCTTGTCTGTGTTCACAAACAGCCAGGGCTTGAAAGTAGCTCCCTGTTGCTGCTCTTGATCTTGTCTGTGATGAAAATACCAGAGATTATGCCAACATTTCACTCTCCTATGTTCCCAGAGCCACCAGGCTCAAGGTTAGAGTGGTGCCCCTGCCACTCTGCAAAGGTAGAGATGGTGGCTCTTTCCCAATCTCTGTGCTGTTCTTCACTGCCTGGATCTTGAAGGGGTGTTGCAAAGCCTGGAGTCACAGATCCCAGTCTGCAAGTATGGTTTATGAAGTGCTGTACCATCCCCTCTACTTCTCCATCACCTCCCTCTCTGCTTTTCTTCCTATTCCATCAGCTACAGCAAAAGCTCCCTGTATAACAATTCACACAAAGACATCCTCAGGACTAAAAGGAAAGTATATCGAAAGTATCTGAGCTTCATTACTGGTTCTTCCAAAAACGCAGGATGAAATGGCAGTTTGTACTTCTCTTCCAGAACTGTGATTCTATACCTGGATACTAAAGTGAATAGAAGGCCCTGCTTTCAATGGCCTAGTAGGAAACTGACTTGTAAAAACAACTGTGAAACATAACATTTAGCAATGGAGGCAGTGAAGCTGAAGGATAGCTGGAAGGAAGGAATAGTGAACTCTTTCAGCAGGGATACACCAAGAGGCTTCTTAGAGAAGGTATTGACTTGTGTACTGAGAAAGACTCGCAGTTTATCTTGATATCCAAGCAAGTGGAAAGTACTACAATGCAAGAATATGAAGCAACATAATATTTGTTTGGTACTAGAAGAATTTTGACCTTGGCCTTGCATAAGGCCAAAACAAATAGCAGGAGATAATGCTAAACAGCTTATCAGTGTATAAATTATGAAGAACCTTGCCCACATGCTCAAGAACACGCAGACTTCATCTTGTGGACTTTGGAAGTCATGGAAGTATTTACCCAGAACAGCTGACCTGATTCACATTTTGGAAATGTTCTTCTACAGCATGGGTAATAGATTGAATAGTGAAGACTCAGATTACTAGGACACAGTTGAGAGACTGCCACAGTATCTAGATAAGAGAGGGGTTTGTTGCTGTCTTGCCTTCATTTGAAAAGAATTTGCAATATACTAGAGTGGACTGACACTGTGGTAGTAAGAAAGAGGAAGAGAAGCCATAATGACAAATGAAAGAAAAAAGACCTGGTAACCAATTGAGGAGAAAGAAGGGAAGCTCTGTCTCAAATGAATGAAGGACTAAGATTAAAAATGCAAAACAGGTTACTCTGGACATTTTAAGAATGAGTTATCTGTGGATGCCCAGAAGGCATTTAGAGACTGGAGTCTATAGCTCTGAGAACAGATCAGGGCTGGAAAGATATTTGAAAGTGATTAATGTTTAGGAGGGAGGTAAGCACACAGAAGTATATATCATTGTTTAGATTCTAAAATAGCACACCAACATTCCTACTACTAGTTTGTCCAAGACTAGCCCATTTACATGTCTCAGAGTAATTACTAAAATTTCTCCCTTTCACTTGAAAAAAAATCCCAGTTTAAAACATAAAATATTTTGTCCCACTAGATATTGGGTATCATCCTCACTTCATCAGGTTGGTGTTATTAGATTCATTATCATGTGTACACTACTCTTTATGCACCACTATATGACCAAAGATTTCTTGCCACTTTTTATATAATAAGTACAAGAAAAATTCACTGCTGAGTTGAGTAAATGATTAATCTTTTGTAATGGAAATCATCAACCAGTTTATAGTTGTGAGGTAATTTTTTTCATTTCAGCTTTTCTTAAAGCAAAATATACCTGTTTTATGATATGCCCACATCATTATTTCCGCCCCCCCCGTAGCAAAGTTGCAGAAAAAAATAAAACACAATAAGGTGTGCTTTATTAAATTCAGGAATTTTGCAATTTAAAGTAATAAATATTCCCCTTTGCAACTTATTGGGTCTTTTATATCTATCTATAGAGCTTTAGAACTCCATCTATTCATCTCTATGTCTCACAGCGCCCTCTGGTGCTTGTCAGAAAGAAGAGATTTTCATACATAGGCCTCCTCCAGCTATTTCTCATCACTTGAACGCAGTTTCTATATCAAAAATAAGGTTAATGACAGAGAAATTATAATAGAATTTTCCTTTGAAGTATGAAACCAAAGTTAAAACTATGAGTTTTGTACTTTGTAAATATAACTCTATACAGGATCAAATATAAACTTATTAAAAATTGTTAAATGTTTTGTATATCTGTGTCTATATTTAGCAGGGAGAAGGGGACATCAAGAATAAGATACATTTTATCTTATGCATCATCTAATTATAAAATGGCCCACAAATATGTTTTCTCTGGAAATCTTTGCAACAAATCAGGAGGAAGACTGGAATTGGGGGAAGGGACATAATGACTTGGAAGATAGTGTTCACTCAGAGTATGTAGCTTGTGAAAGCACTAATGGCCATACTACTTACACCTGGAGTCTGACAACCCCAGTGGCACTGCTTTGTGTGAAGGAATTACTGATTTACCTGAGAAAAAGCCTCCGTGCTTGTGTTTGCCATGATACCATTTCTTCATTCTCTCTCTGGACCTTCATAGAGACTATTTACTTGGGTCATACCTGAAAAGAATAAAAACACTCCAGATGATACCGTGGCATAATCCTCTGGGTGGAACAATGTGTGAGAGCAAAGGGATTTGGAACAGCCACTTCTGCACACTGGATCCAAAAGTGCTCTCTGCGGCCAACCCACCTGCAATGTGTGCAGGCATTACAGTCCTTTGTTATAGAGGTGAGCCACAAAAGCACCAGAGGAGGCAACTAGCCTTTTACCAAATGCAGACAGAATAACCCCTCCTCCTCTTAAATATAACCCAGGAATTGGTCTTTCAAATATCAAAAGGAAGTGCACATCCCCCACGCTGTTCACACAAGGCAATGTCCTAGCCTTGAACTCTGTCTGTGCCATTAGATCAACTTCTGTCCTTGACCACACACAGAAACACACACTCATACACACACACACATACACACACACCCCCACACACACTTTCTTCAGAAGCCACGCTGGAATTAGGATTTAATTCTGACAAATACTATGTGGGAGCTCTGAAACAGAAGCTTCCAAGATGAGAGAGCAGAATCAGCTCCTGGGAGAAGAGCTCCATTCACGCTGAGCCAAATCTGCTTGAGCAGTTATTTGTATACAAGTGCCATCTATGTTGATGGGAATTTGGAGTGAAGCTCTGAAAACGGCAGTTAGCCCGGTGAGCATAATCCTTTAAATCTCTGTGGTAATTCAGTTTCAGCAGTGGTTGGACCACCCAGGAGCTACTGGATGCATACAGCATTTCAAGGTCTGCCTACTTTCTCAAGAGTATTCTCTTTGAAACTTTAAGCTCTTCAGTTGGCACATGTCAAACTGATCACAAGACATGGGTCACTCCATAGTCTGGTGTCTAGAGATACAACAACAATTCAAAGGATAAATTACACATGAAAGGTGATTGGTTTGGATTGAACAAGAGTAGCATCTGATTTTATAGCATTCTGTGGTCCTAAAACTGGTCATCACATCAACCTTTAAACTTAACTTCTGGGAGCATTTTGTGTGATGGAATATTCTTTTGCCAGGAATATTTATGTTTATGAAATTAATGTGTTATGCCCACATGAACATATACAATGTTCCTTTATCGTATACTTAATCTAGTGCTCATTTGGATTATTTGTAGGAAAGTCGAGCCTCCAGAAAGGGGCAACTGGTTGAGAAGGAAAGCACAGATACCATTGACCATGCAACTCAGCTTGCAGAGCAGGCCCATGAGATGAGGGATAAAATCCAAGGTAAATATATTCTCTTCTAGTTCAACTTAATGGTAAAGAAACATACCCTTTATTAATAACAATAAAAATAATGGCTACTTTCTGTGATTACTCTGTGCCAGGAACTTAAGAGCAGTATAGATTTAAACTTACATAAGGTGTTCATTTCAAGTTTGTTTATCCAAGATTTCTGAGCACTTATCCCTATTTACTATCTGTTGATGTTCAAGTATAAATGTACGAAATCATTCCCTTTTCAGGCATTTCACAGAAGTGTAATGCCAGATTACCTTCCAGCAGAGGAAAGTACACACTATGTATCTCTAAAATGAAAGAGTTGAGTAGGAGTCACGCTTTTTTATTTCTGATATTTGCAGACAAGAGAAAATTGCCTTTTGCATGGTAGTAAACCAATTCAAAATGCCTTGAGTTGTTTCTGTGATACTGTTTCCCATAGACCAGGCAGAGAATTTGCTCAGATCCCCAACCCAGAAGAAGAGAAAGGAAGGGCCATGTGAGATTTCTTTACCTTAAAGCATTGTGATAGGTTAACACTTCCTATTGGAGGTTTCCTTCATAGCTTACCTAGAGCCACCCTCAATTTTCTAACAGACACAGATTGCATTTGTTCTATCATAGAGACTTTCCTTGAGTAGAATCTGCTAAGATCCTGTATATGTGTATTTTCACAATTTTTATTATACTATATATTTAGGGTTGGATGAAACAACAAGTACATCTCAGGGCCCAATAAAAGTAAAGAGACCCACAGTGGAAGATTCATATCTTTATGCTGAGGTATCAGGTGCAGGTTGCAGGTAAAAGGATATCATGTAAAGCCAAGATGAATCATTTGCTACATTTCTTTTGGTGCCTATAATACACAATAAAAACAAAGGCATGCACTTCAACTCCCCACTCCCACCCACATGAGCTCATGTTTTTGAATGTCCTGACAGAATATTCTCATCTCATAGCATTTTAAAGTTACTATTATTTGTTCAAAAAAAGTATGCTTGAACCTAGAAAATAAGATGACTTCAACCAATTAAGAAATAAATGCCCCTTTAGGCAGCAAATAAAGCCAGGACCTTAGTAAGCCATTCAGAGAAAATAATTCACCATTGCTATTGAAACCCAAATTTTGATTCTAAGGTGTTTCATTTGAAAAGAATCTGAACCTTCTTATTTGACCCTTAGGCATGATAAAGGATGAAAAATACAAAAGAAATGTAAATGGGACACAGCCACTTTTATCATTTTTAATCTCTTTAAAATAATGCATGAACGGTCTCCAAAGACCAAAGGCAAAAATGTTATTGTCTATATTTCATTTCTCTAATCCAAACCAGACATAACTAAAACAAAATAGGCCAAAATTGTGAACATAATATTTTCATCAAAATGCTAAAGGGCCCAGCATTGCAAGTGCTAGAAATGAATGTGAGGAAAGTCTGTATTTAGTTTTTTTTCAGAGCTTAGTATTTTAGACCTTACTTAAAAAGTGAATGTTTAATCCCTTCATAGTTTTTTTAACATATCTTGATTTCCGTCTAACTCTCTCAGTAGTATTTACAGCATTAAAAAACTGCACCCCTCAACTTATCTGCGTTCCTTCAGAATTCAGGGATGCCTTACAACACCCATAGTTTATCACTGTTCATTCTCTACACCTCTAAAATAGCTGCTGGTGACCTTCCAGCTATTATCCATATAAAATACAGCCCCTTATCCTGGTATGATTTGTGTGACACCAGTGTTTGTTTACCTATCCTATCTGATCAACCACATAGATCATAGTAAACCCTATAACACACAATTTCATTTTTGCCAGGAAGATGAAATGCTTCCTCCCAGAGCTGCCATATGACAAGGCAGCAATTGCATATCTTTCTTCTGATCATACATAGTTGGAATGAAGGAGTCAGAGAATTGTACCAGCTCTGCATGCAGCTCTGGGCACTATTGTTTAAACAAGTCACCTGGTCCCTCTGAGCCTCAGCTCTTTGGTTCTTAAATTTTCCACCCTGCTTACAGAAGTGGGGCAAAAAGATCCAGAGTCAAAATGGCCCAAAATGTCACTGCAGACAGCAAATACAAAAAAACTAATGAGCAAAAACTCACATCATACTATAACAAATCCATATTTTATATCTAGTCTGAAAGGCTCATTAAATGATTATCCAAATGGTCTCATTTTGGTTTAGAGTTTGTTAAATCCTTAGCTGAAGTGCAAAATACCTCCAGTACATCCCACATATGGCAGGAGATACCTCCAAACATCTGCTCCAAGCTAAATATTCTATAAAGGTTGATCAAAGACCCCAGATTTCTGGACTTCAAATATTAACATTCTCTAATTGCCGTGGAAACCAGATGAGAGGATGAAGGCCCCATGGGCATTGCAGCAGTGTGTCCCCATTCTGAAGATACCACATGGGAAGCAGAGCAGGGTGGTTTCCTTGGGTTTTACTTCTCCTTGGAACTTGTGATGAGCTGAAGCCCACAGTTCATGGCACAACACTGGCTGCTTCTATGAATGAGCCTCTTTCTGCTTCAGGATCAGCCCTGTGCCTGGCCACCATCCCTCACTCCTCCGCACTTTCAGTGGCATCTTCCCTCCCTGATGTCTGCTTCACCATGTTCTTCCTTTCAGAGATCAACAATAAGATGCTCTACTATGGGGAGGAGCAGGATCTGAACCCAGAGGAAGTCTCTGAGAAGCTGGTGCTGGCCCAGAAGATGCTTGAGGAGATTCGCCGCCGCCCATCGTTCCTCACCCATCGAGAGCTCGTGGATGAGGAGGCCGACGAGGCCCATGAATGTAGGTGTCTTTGTCTCCTGGCTGACCCAGCACATACCTGCTTCTGTCATGGGTCCAGGAGAGGACACACAGTAAATGTGTGCAATAATTGATTAAGCAACCAGTTTTTGATATTCAGAGCTATGTAGGATTTATCTGTGGCTTCAGGGAATCATTCAAGGCAGCTTGGCTAAATGACCAAGATTTTTAGGTCCAGGCCCCACTCTAAGTCCTTGAGAAACAGCTGAAGTTCCTCAATTAATCTACAGAATTGTTACTTTTATGAAGAAGTAAGGACTTAGCAGAAGGATGGCTCAGGGGCAGCAATTCCCAGAACGATAGTAAGAGAAATTTTACCCAAAAGACAAATGCTGCAAACCCAGCAACATTCATGTTCTGAGGGCCCTCAAAGGTATTTCATCACTTTTAACCTCCTTTAACTTTTAAGTAGAAATTTAACACTTCCTTTAATGATGAATGTGGACACCAAACCAGAGTAGTATTGTTGAACCTATGACTTGATCAATTACCAATTACTATCTACCAATCCACCTCAAACATATTCAATGGCACAAAAAGGGTTAAAAGTTAAGCACTAGTCATTTTCCTACAATTATTACTGCCAGCTTCTGCTAGAAATTATTGTGGATGCAATAGAAGAATAGTATTATTGGCATAAAAGCTTATTATGGTAACAAGTATGTAAAGTCTTAGCAGAAATGAGAACCAGAGAAGAATCCCAGGCCCCATTCTGAGTTAGGATGAGACACACAGTCAGAAAGCTAGAGCTCTAAAGTCACAGCCATATGTTCCCAAGCTCTTTGCCTATTTGGGAATTGAACAAGACTGTCCTGGGGGAATGACGCCAGTCACCTCTCCCACTTTGACTCTTTTTACTTCATGAATGCATTTTCAACCACTTTCTTTACTCATCCATGAACTTGCGTTTTTCTCCTCACAGTAATGAAAGAAAATGTAGACCTCAGCAATACAGACCAATATTCCCTGAAGAGAAATAGAATTGAGGCACATAGTCAACACATGTGCCCTTAAGCAAGAATAAAGGACACACACAAAGTTTAAGAATATCATATCATTGCCAATTAATCTTTATTCTATCCAAAATCATGGTTTGGGTTTGACTTAAGGAGCTAACTAAAAACAGTTTCCTGGAGAGATTACAGAAAATGAATAGTTATGAATATCATAACCTTTTACCTTAACATTGCCAAGATACTGTTGGTTACTTTAAATAGTAAAAACTATAGTATATCCAAGTCCCCATTATAGGATAAAATTATTACTAATGTGAGTAACAGTATGTGGAGCATAATGACATGGTTTCCACATAAAACAACCTCTATGGTAAAAATAATCAAAGTCTTTTTTTACTAACTGTTGTCCAGGGATTCCCAATTCCAAAAGAAAAAAAAGAAATAGAATTTGTACTACAAATGTAATATGTAAGGCTATTTTTGTGAACGTCCACTGCAATCTCAATCACTGAAGAAGCCACAGCCAGAAAATTTTGCAACTTTATTAAACTCTGGAAGAATGGGAGGAGACAGGAGAAGATCAGACTGAGTTTCTGTCTCCATTTCTTCCCAGTGCTGACCCAGGCTGAGAACTGGCAAAGACTGCATAATGACACTCGCTCTCTGTTTCCTGTTGTCCTGGAGCAGCTGGATGACTACAATGCTAAGTTATCAGACCTCCAGGAATCACTTGACCAGGCCCTTGACAATGTCAGGGATGCTGAAGACATGAACAGGGCCATGGCAGCCAAGCAGCGAGACCACAAGGTACAGTGGACAGTAAATGTAAATGTGTGTCAGGCATAGGCAACACGAAGTGACACCAAGAAGGGACAGGTGATGTAAATTTATTAAAACTTGATACATCTAAATATTCATATTTTTAAATATGGGCACATTTTTGCTACTATAAATTAGTAGTATAAGTGTGTGTACCTAAAATCAATGACGCTATGATTATTGCTTTGTTCTTGCTTTGCTAAGAATGTGGTTGTTCAGGTGGTTGTGTCCATGGGTGTGGATGTGTTGTTCTTGTGAGTGGGTAAGCAGTGCACTATTCTGATATATAAATTTTAACATTGAGAGCAATACTATGCGTGATTTTTGGAAAGGCACATTATACATGCTATGTTATTTTTGGAAAGACATGACAAGCAAATCTCAGAGCCTGGCTGGTCAGCAGCTGCAGAGATGGGGACACTAATTCAAGCCAAGGCCATGCAAATACAGAGGTGAGGAAAGTCCCAGCCACTGCCATAGGTTGCAGAGATGACCATCCCTTGGGATACCCACAATGAGAGGGCTGAGAACTGGTGGTCCCTGTCCACTCCAACACATACTTGCAACCACGACCATAGAAAAAGGTCATCTTCTAATAGGAAAGACACATGCAAATATGTTCACATTTGTGACTGTTAGCCTGAGAAATCAATGTGAACAAATAGAAAACAGCTATGAGCAAACTCATCAGTTCAGTAATATAATTTTACTGCTGATAAATCAACTTAAACTAAATTCTCTTCCCTGATATTCAGTCATCTCTGCCCCTTGGTAAGTTGTTACAAAATTTCCCTAATAAAAGTAAGTTATACTCACCACCATTGTGTTCTAATAGGAGTGAACTCTTATCCAATATTTTTTAGAATAATAATGGTCAGCATAGCATTTGTTAAGTGAATACATGATTATTTTGCACAATAAAAGTATTATGTATAACACAAAAAAAATTGTTTTAAGGCAGTCATTCACCTTTTCCTCTAAGTTTCTCTCTTTCCCCTTCCACATCCATGCAAGAACAGAATCCTCCCAATTTTATTATCTGAAAAAAAAAAAATGGGTTTTTTTGTTTTTGTTTTTGTTTTTGGTACTGGGGATTAAACCCAGGGGCACTTTACCTGAGTCATACTCCCAGTCCTTTTATTTATTTATTTATTTATTTTTAAATTTCAAGGCAGGGTCTCACTAAGTTGCTGAAGGCAAAAAGTTGCTGAGGCTTATCTCAAACTTGTGATTCTTCTGCCTTAGCTTCCCCAGTCGCTAGGATTACAGGCAAGTGCCACCACGACTGGTCTTATCTCTTCTCGGTTTTCTATCCCTCTACAGTTTCTCTGGCCTTCATCACTACTCAACCAAAAGTTTCATCCTCCCCTTGATTCTTCCTCCTTCCAAGCAATCTCCCTAACCTGCCAGAGTGGCCTGTCATAAACCACAGGTCTGAGATTGACTCTCATTTTCTCCTTGCCACAGTTAACAGTGCTTTCAATAATAAAGCTTTTGAATCATTTGGTGGATTATAAAATAAGTTGGATTATTGTAACTGTCATTTTAAAAAAGAACAAAAAAAGAAAAGAAAGTGAAATAGAATAGAAAATATCAAAGCACAACATACATAGTATGGTTTCACCACATTTTTGCTTATGTGTTGGCTTGTAACACACTTTTTAGTCTGCATCATGGCTAACAACATTTGAAAGACATTTTTCTACAGGACAGTCTATGATCTTTCATGCAGCATGCAAGACTCTTTTCGATCTGCCCCTCCCAGACTCTTCAGTCTCTTGCTGCTTCTGCCTCACCCATACTCATTCAGGCAGAAGCAAACTACTCATAATCCCTCTTTCCTGGAATGGAAATCTTTGTTGGGGGTAGGCAGGTTAGCAATTGAACCCAGGGCCTAGCAGAACAAGTGCTGTACCACTGATGTAGAACCCCAGGCATATTTATTTTCACTTTTTATTTTTGAGACAGGATCTCACTAACTTGCTCAAACTGGCCTTGAACTTGCTATTCTCTTGCCTCAGTTTCCCAAGTCACTCAGATTTCAGGTGTGCATGCACCACTACACCTAACTGGAGACCTCTTTTTCTTTTCTCTTCACCTGGGCAACCCACTCATTTTTTCATTATTCCCTCAGCATCACCTACTCCAGCAGGCCTATCCATAATCCAATCTCATAATGCCTTGTGTGTAGTTCTGTTTCTGAATAGTGATTGTCTGCAGATGGATCTCTGTCTTTCCCATTAAATTGGGGGAAGATACCGGGTAATATATGTTCTTCATCTCTGAATCCTAAAGCATCTATCATAATGCCTAGGACAAAGAACAGTAAATCAACATTTGTTGCTTTAATGAAAACATATAAGAATTTTCCATTTGTAAAACACTGTCACCTTGATAAATTGTGCCCAAATTTATTAGAAATCTATTTTCAGCTCTAAGTAATAAGTGATTCTGGAGAGATTTAAACCCATCTCTCTAACCTTTAGGAGAGTACCATCCTATTCCAAAGAAAGGATTCAGAGTATTTACATAAAACAAGAAAAACACTATAAACTCATGCAACAATTCCAGGGGTTCACTGATGAAGACCCCAAACCATGTTCAATACTAAGAGCCCTAAAGGAAGAAGTGGCCCTGCCAACCCAGGCCAGTCCCTATTGAACAAGAGTAAGCAATGGCCCATAGGAAATCCCAGACATACTATAACTGTCTCTTGGCCACAGGAAGTATGGTTTTATTAGAAGAAAAAAAGGATACCTATTATTACTAGTACTGGTAAACTATATGTGGTTCACACTTCAGATTGCAAAGTGCTTTGTCTTCTATATAGAATGCTAAAGAACACATGCAAGTATACTGTGTGTTAATTGTTCAGTCTTCTATGTATTTACTTTTAGGACTGGATTATGTTGTCAAAAGTCCTTTTTAACACAGAATAGTAATACACATGAACTGAGTCCCAAAATACATACATAACACAGAACAACTGATTTGCTAGTGGTTGGTAAATATCAGTGTGTGCATCTGGGCATGCTGGAATTTGTAATTGTAAAAAGCAATGAGTGGATAGTGTTACCCATATGAAAAGGCTTCAGTTCTAAAAGTAAATAGATGCCAAAATAGCTTTTAATTAAACTTTTCTTATGCACAATTAAAGGAAAAAAACTACGCATGTGGATACCAGGAATTTGGCATTTTCGTGATTCAAACAGATGGTAGTCCTCATTTTAGCTTTGCTAAACAAACTCTTCTACTGGTACAAATGAACAGCCTGAGCAGGATTTCAGGAAGAGAACAGCAATGCAAGGAGGCATTTCCATGCCCTTCTCAGTCTTGGTCCTCCTTCTTTGCAGTTGGCATTAGCCAATGCTCCATCCAATTTGCCCTCATCCCTTCTCCTCTTGTAACTTTACCCCAACCCACCACTTCAGTCTTTGAAAGCAATTTGTGGTCCATATCTGTACTCATAACTGAGCCCATAGCAAACTTACATGTTTGAGGAATAGCCACCTACATGGCTATGCCCTGCTATTACCCACTAAAAACTCTATTGACAATTTTTTTTTTTTGTATCAGGGATTAAACTCAGGGACACATAACCACTGAGTCACTTCACCAGCCCTTTTAATTTTTTTTTTCATTTTGAACCAGGATATTGCATCTTGCTAAGTTGCTCAGGGCCTCACTTAGTTGCTGAGGACAGCCTCAAACTTGTGATACTCCTGCCTCAACCTTCCCATTCACTGGGATCATATAAGTGCATCACCAGGCCTGGCTCTGGAACATTTTTTCTTCCACTTCCTCATTTCTAATTTTTCCATTCCTGTTGAGGCATCTTTTCTCCCATTCAAGTCCCCAGGCTCTAGGTCAGCTCCCCTCAATGATTCTATGATCAGTGATCACTCCAGCCCACTACACCTCACTTGTGGATCTTTTGAGTTGCCTCCTGCCTGCTGTCATCTTCAGGTTACTGCTAGATCACATTTCAAGGCATGTCTACAATTGTATGAAAGCTATGTGATAAAACTCCATCAATACCCTTCAATTGCTTCCTACCTAAGAATGGTAAATCATCCAGCCAGCCATGATCTGAGCCCACCTATGTTCCAGGAGTGTTTCTTGACTCCCTCCCAATGCTGCTGGAGATTGTATGGGTTTTCTTCTTGTTTCTTTTGCTAATGTTGTGTCCTTTGCTCACATCATTCCATTTGGAAGGATTCCAATGTGAAAGTTGTGCTGTGGGCTCAGTTATGAGTACAAGTATGGACCACAGATTGCTTTCAAGGACTGAAGTGGTGGGTTGGGGTAAAGTCACAGAGTGGGGGGATGAAGGCAAAAAGGGTGGAATTTTTGCTAATGCCAACTGCAAAGGCTAAAGAGGAAGGAGGGCCAAGACTGAATGGAAATGATCTAAACCTAGTCTTTAAAAGGCTCCCTCTGCAGAGTGCCTCACCTTCTTACTAGAGTCCAACAGTTCTCACACTGTTTCAGTGAAACTCTTTTTGAGAAATTAGTGAAAACTAGGCAACACACACACACACACACACACACACACACACACACCATCAAAAAGATGTTCACTTGTTTATCTGTATCAGTTCCTCCTAGGTTAAGCACTTGACCACCAGTAGGAGTCCCTCCCTCCTCTACATTGATACAACCTTAGGATGTACCTCTAGAATGATCACCAAGATTCATTGCACTTGGCATATAGCTTCTATGTTTGTGTCGTGTGTGTGTGTGTGTGTGTGTGTGTTTATGTTATGCATCTAGTCTAACCTTACTAGATTGTAAGCATCCAAAGGACATCCTCCTACTTTGCACAAATTACATCTTCCTGTCACTTAGCAGGATGTCTTGCATTTGTTACATCTGTTGATGAACAAATAAATGAAAAGGGCACGGAGCAATCAGATTACAGAAGTGATTTGTTTTAATTTCACATTGTACCATTAAACATGTGGTGTGAGTCAGAAAAGAATGACATCAAAGTGTCAGACTTTATACAAAACCAAAAACACCCATATGGATTCAACACTGATGTGTGCAAATAGTAACCACACAACAAATAATTACATTATTTATTTTGTCATTCTACTCTTAACACAAAAGAATGATAAAATTATTTATCAGACGAGTATAAGATGAGGATCAGATTTTGAAGTAGGTAAAATATTCTTTAAAAGGCACTGCTCAGGAATTCTCATAAACCAAAGCTCTACTTTACCAGGACTATTTCTAAATACTTTTAGATCAGGATTTTTTTTCTTTCCTTTTGCAAATATGAAATGATGTATGCTGGATAGCATTAGTTGTGTTATTTTCATAATTATTAGTCTTCAAAACTTTCTTTTGTTCGGGTTGACCATCTTTCTATGGGAAGAAAATCTTTATTAATTAAAAGCTAATTTTATTTCTGTTTAATGCTATATACAGTAAGTAGGAAAAGTCTTTAGCTTAAAGCATATCATTTTCCAACTACTACATATAAGCTCACCATGCAGTGTTGGTAGTGCACTGCTTTGAAGTTCAGCTCTGATTTCAGTATTAGGAGTGTTCTCTTATAAACACTCCTTACAGAAGGTGTCGCAGCTCAGAACCAATAAAAGGAAAACAGCCCTGTGAAAGCTAATTAATGTCAATTTTTTTCTCCTCCCTTCCTTTACACACACATACTTTACACTATTGATTTAATGAGAACCATATAATGACCTCTCCTTACAGAGGTAATAACTGGCCCCAGACAATCACACTGAATTAAGCGTGATGGATATTGAGGGGACATTGTTTTTAATGTCCTTTCATTAAGAGGAAGTTCAAATACGATTCTTTTCTGTTTCTGTACCTCCATTTACCCCTGCAGCAATGTATCTGGAGAAGATGGACCCCATTCTTTCTTTTCATTAAATTGAAAAAGACTGTAGGGAGTAAGAAAGGACACTAAGACAAACTTAGAAAGTTTTAAAGTATTTCCTTCTATGTCTAGCTCTATAATCACTTCTATGATAGCCTAGGGTATACCATCACATATATTTCAAATCTAATTTAAATTACTACTTCTAAAGTAACTTCAACTCACATTTTCCTCAAATTGTAAAATGAATCTTTTACTTTTCCATCTTAAAGATTATTTTATGTTGCTTTCAGACTCTGAATTCATTTAAAGCTCCATATTTCTTCAGAATCACAACCTGCCTGCCTCTAGAACCCAAACGTGAAGGTAGAAATTAGACATTTATCAGAAAATGTATTAGCAATTTCCCTTCTCAAAAAATGTAAGCATCAAATACAAAGAACTCAGAGAGGCATGAAGATCACAATTTTAAGCTTTGCTAATAGGGTTATTTTATTTTTTTTAGAGGATTTTAGGATCATATTATATATACTTTGTTTCTGTCCAAATGGCCTAGTTCTACTATTTCTACCAGGCCCAAAGTTGGCACATTATATGTTTTTTTAAATAAAATCATTTTCCAGTTATATAAGCAAATATAGAGCCTATGATCCATTCTGTACCTATCATCCCACTTTATATAATGGAGAAAAGAGTCAAATGTCAACTCTTTGGAGATGATGATGTTATAAGTGATAATTATAACCAATCATAATTACAACTAATAACTTAAATATCCCAAAGTGCATACTTTGTTATCCCCCTTATAAATGAGACAAATTAGCATCAGATAAGTAACATATTCCCCAAAGATGCACAGCAATTACGTTATGGGGTTAGTACATAAACCCAGTTAACATTAACTACTCTCCAGGATGCTTTCTCTAAAGACACATTCTCTACCTCTCTTCTTTCTTTTTCCTTACTCCAGAGACAATATGAGAGAGTGAGAGAACAGATGGAAGTGGTGAACACTTCTCTGGGCGCATCTGCAGATTCTCTGATGACACCTCGTCTGACTCTTGTGGAACTTGACGATATAATAAAGGTAAGAACATGAGCAATATGTTCAGAGTTATTGTTAATTAATTAATTTATTTATTTGTTCTAATTTGCTATACATGACAGCAGAATGCATTTCAATTCATAGTACAAAAAAAATGGGGCACAATTTTTCATGTCTCTGGTTATACACAAAATAGAGTCACACCATTCGTATCTTCATACATGTACTTAAGGTAATGATGCCCATCTCATTCCAAAGTCTTTCCTGCCCCCGTGCCTGCTCCCTTCTCTTTCCCTCCTCTTTGCCCTAACCAAAGTTCCTCCATTCCTCCCATGATCCCCTCCACCCCCACCATTAAGGATCAGCATTCACCTATCAGAGAAAACAATTGGCCTTTGGATTTTGGGGATTGGCTTACTTCACTTAGCATGATATTCTACAACTCCATCCATTTAACTGCAAATGCCATGATTTTATTCTCTTTTAATGTTGATTAATATTCCATTGTGTATATACATAAAACACAATTTCTTATTCATTCATCTATTGAAGGGCACCTAGGTTGATTCCACAGTTTAGCAATTGTGAATTGTGCTGCTATAAACATTGATGTAGCTGCATCACTGTGGTGTGTGCTGTTTTTAAGTCCTTTGGGTATAAACCAAGGAGTGGGATAGCTGAGTCAAATGGCAATTCCATTCCAAGTTTTCCAAGGAATCTCCATACTGCTTTCCATATTGGTTGCACTGATTTGCAGTTCCACCGACAATGTATGAGAGTGCCTTTTCCCCACATTCTCACCAAAACTTATTGTTTGTATTCTTAATAGCTGCCATTCTAACTGGACTGAGATGAAATCTTAGAGTAGCTTTTTTTTTTTTTTGTAATACCTTTATTTTATTTATTTATTTTTATGTGGTGCTGAGGATTGAACCCAGCACCTTGCACATTCTAGGCGAGTGCTCTACTGCTGAGCCACAACCCCAGCTCCTAGAGTAATTTTGATTTGCATTCTCCAATTGTTAGAGATGTTGAACATTTTTTCATATATTTATTGAGTAATTGTATATCTTCTTCTGTGAAGTGTCTGTTCAGTTCCTTGGCCCATTAATTGATTATTTTGGTGTTAAGTTTTTTGAGTTCTTTATATATCCTGGAGATTAGTGCTCTATCTGATGTGTATTGGTAAAAATTTGCTTCCATTCTGTAGGCTCTCTGTTCACCTAACTTATTGTTTCTTTTGCTGAGAAGAAGCTTTTCTGTTTGAATCCGTGTCACTATTGATTCTTAATTTTATTTTTTATGCTTTAAGAGTCTTATTAAGGAAGTAGGGGCCTAATCTGACATGATGAAGATTTGGGCCTACTTTTCTTCTATTAGGCGCAGGAGTTCCACTGGGTTGTTTTTGTAGCAGGTTGCAACAGGGACTCAGAATCACAAAAGAATAACCAAATTATATTCAAATCTATCAAGTTAGCAGGCATTATAAAAATAAGATCAGGTGATAATGTTTTCAAGTTTCTTAAGCTATACTGTTACTACTGGCTAGAGATGTCTACTTTAAATTTAAATTACTTAAGATTAAGTAAAATTAGAAATTTGATTCTTCAGTTGATTTAGCCACATTTCAAGTCCTAAGTAGTGGCTAGTATATTTGATAGCACAGATATCATTGCAGAGAGGCTATTAAAGTGCTGATCTAGATTCATTCTATTCACTCTTTACTCAAAAAGTTGTACATTAATAAAGCTAGCAATAAAAGCCACACTCTCTAAAAGTAGAAATTTTCCAATAAAATACTGCAAAACAAACTATCATGAAATTACTCTAGTTCCTTATTATTGTCATTGAAAGGATATCAGATTAAAATCATCTGATCTAGTTTCATTCTTTTGACTATTTAAGCACCAAGTTCCCTCTCTTCTTCTCTGTCCCAACTCCCCTCACTATCCTTGGTGACATCAAAATCCCTATGTATGAACCCACCAACTCTGACCTCCAGTTCCTTGAGCTTCTTTCCAACAAGCTTTTCCTCCAGTCTACATCTGCTATTCCTCCTGTGACCACACCTAGATCTTGTTATCAATTCCTCCTCCCAAATCTCAGGTTCAAGCCCCTATCTCCCTAAATACCATATCTTATCTCACTTACCCTGGAATACTCAAGCCAATAAGTCTTTGACAATAAAACCACCTCACCTCATATACCTTACCCCTTTCATCTCCTTGAGCAGCTAAAATTACAATATAGTAATTCTTTAAAAATGCCTTTAACTTACATATCCACCTGCCCCCATGGTGCTGAATTCACCTGAGAATGCTAACCCTATATCTCCAATAATACCAAGTATCCCCAGCCTCATGGCTGCACCAGATGAATGTAGCTAGTAGGAGACCCCCTCCCCTTCTATCAGTTCTGGATGGTTACTTTGCTTCATGCTTCACTGCAAAAATTAGAAACAAACAGAAGAGAACTACCCTCATCTCTCCTCCCTAACTTTGCCAGTCCCTCTGTTTGTATCCACACTTCTACCTCCCACTTACAAATGAGTATCCCTTTTTTCCATGCATTCCCTCTACCTGTGCTGGGAATCCCATTCCTCCTTGCATTGAAGACAGGGTTGCAGAGCTTCACTCCTGAAATCATCCTTCTATATCATCCAAATCTTACTCTACTGAATCATTACTCACACAACCTTGTTCTAGAATCTCCTGTCCTTTAAAAAACAACAATGAGCAGCTTTTGAAAAAATATATTTTTAAAAACGTTTACATACCCTCTAACCTCTGCCCAGCTTCATAGCCCAATCTCTCAAGAGTCATTCAATTTGTTGTTTCCACCTCTCAGACCCCCACTCAGCCCACTCCAGATGGTACCCCAACCCCTGAGAACATTCTGTACACCCTTTGCATGGCAAATATTTTAGGCTGTGCTGATCAAATACAGCTGGTGACCCTTATCCTTTTGGAGTTTTTTGTTTGTTTGTTTTATTTTGATTTTTTAAAACCCTTCAAAAATGTAAAATATATTCTTAGCTTGAGACTGTAAAAACAGACTGTGAGCTATCCTTTGTACTAGGCCATGTTGATCCCTGGTCTGGACAATGAATGGCTCAGTAATCAGTCTTGAGCCCCCTTTTCTACCTGTACTCTCTCCCTGCTTGACTTCATTGAATCCCATGACTTTAAAGTATAATTGTACACTATAATGATTCCACAGTTTACACCTTTATGACTAACACCTTCACTGAACTCCAAACTCCTGTGTCTAAATGCTAACTTGACATTTCCAAGTCAAAATTCAATGTGGCGTATCACAAACCACAGTTCCATCTATTGCGTAGTAAGCATATCTAAGTTAACATATTCTGAATAAAACCTGCTCCTCCCCCAGTCTCACCTAAGTCAGTAAATGACACAACAATTGCTCAAATCCATACTCCTTGACTTCTCATTTCTCCTTACTCCTACTGCAGCAAGACCTGTTATTTCTCTCTTCAAAATGAACCCTGCTTTCTAGCCACTTCTTCATCTTTACTGCTACTCCTTCATCCACGTCTCCTCATCTCCAATGTGAACTGCCATGAAAGTCTCCTCACTGATCTGTTTGCCTGAACTCTTATCCATCACTACTCATTCTTGATGAGGTAGCAGAAAAATCTTTTAAAACAATCAGATTACATTATTTCTCCTATTAAAGCCTCTGTTGGCACTTAAAATAAGAAACATACTCATTTTACTATGGCTTATGAGGCCATAAGTAAGCTGCCTGGCTCTCACTAACCTCTCTGATCTCAAGTCTTACTCCTTTCTTTGCTCAGTATACTTCAGCCCACCAGACTCCTCTCATTTTTCAAGAACACCATGCTTGTTCCTGTCTCAGAACTTTTGTACCTGCTGTCCACAAATCTTCAAATGACTAGTCTCATTGTTACCATTTAAGTCAAATGACCCCTTTACCCTCATTCACTTTTATTTCCTGAAATTATCTCATCTATTTATTTGATCACTTGTTTATTATTTACATTTTCCACAGGTTCCTTAAAGGCAGACTGTGTTCGTATATATTTTATCTCCTAAAAGAGTGCCTGGAACACAGTGGATACTCATTAAATGAATAAATGAGTAAAAGTGAAATGACCAGAGTATTTTTTCTGTTTATACAATTTTGAACTGTTTTTTCAAAGTATTGTTCTCCAGATGATCAACCAAATGGCTAGAAGCTTAATATAGTCTCTAAAATATAAATCCTATATGGTAGTAATTGTGCTACATTCTAGAAATACAATAATATGTTAAAATTGGTTCCTGTCTCTTAGGATTGTGTAATCTGGTGAAATAATCATGTAAAGTGATTATAGTACTGGGACACATGAGTAACAGAAATATGTGGTAACATTAACTCATCCTGGAGAAGTTAGGGATGGCTACATGTAGGAAGTAAAATTTGAACTAAATTTAGGATAAGTAGAGCAGAAAAGGAGGAAAAGGTATTACAAGACAGGGAAATACATGCAAAGACACAGCAACTAGAAAAAAATATGCATCATTAAAACAACAATCAGACAAGGCTGGACCATGGGAAATAGTAGGGTGGGAATAGTGGAAAATAATGACATGAGCAAGGGAGAAGGGGTCACTTGATGAAGCCATGCTCAGGAATTGGACTTATCCCTGCAAAATGATTGGCTGATTCTAAAGAGGAAGATAGCATCATCAGATTTACATAGTAGAAAGACCACTTTTTGGGATGGGGTTGTCGCTCAGTGGTAGAGCATTTGCCTACTATGTGTGAGGCACTGGGTTTGATCCTCAGAACCACATAAAAATAAATAAATAAAATAAAGGTATTGTGTCCATATACAACTTAAAAAAATATTTTAAAAAAATAAGAAAAAGAAAGAAAGAAAGATTACCTTTCCTGCAAGATGACAGAGAAGATTAAAAGCCTGGGCTTAGAGAGAAAAGTCAGATTACCCAGAGGAGAGAAAAGAACTGGGAGGCAAACCCTGAGGAACACCAACTTTAAAGGTCTCTTTCCTGGTCAAGAAAGAAGAGTTAGGGGATAGCAGGGTAACAGAAGCTACAAAGAGAATTTTAAGGCAAAGACAGTGACCAACAGTGTCACAAATCAGAAAAATCCAATTAAAAAAAAATGGGAAAGTATCAAATGGATCTGGCCTTGGGCCAAGTCCCTGGGGACCTTAGCAATGATTATTTTTGTGGTGTGTACTTCATCAAAGCAAGAGAAGAAGCCAGAAGAGGATCTAGAGTCAAGGAATAGAATTTTGTTTGTTTGTAGTTCAATGAGAGAGAAACTTCAGCATGTTTATACCTGAGAAGAGCCAGCCACTAGGGATCAAGAAGAACAGAAAACAGTCACTGTGAAAATGAAGGAACATGCCTTATTCAGAAAAGGAATATTTTTCCTATAAAATAGGAGAAAAGTTTTGATGTAGGTATGTGTGGGTATAGCTATGAATCTATGTATAGATTTGGGAGGGCAGGGCTAAAGGATGGTGGCAGAAAATTGAAGAAAATTCTTTTTTTTTTTTTTTCGTGTCAGAGTCTCTGAGGAGGCTACCAGTAGATAATGCCCCTTTCTAGCAAGTTTTAAATAAACCAAAAATTAAAGTAGAAAATACAGATATTAAGAGTGTCACCTTAATGGCTTTAGGTCTCAGCCAAGTGGGGCCACTGACACTCAGTGCCCGAAGCAGGCAGCTCTACTCACCCTGACAGGCCACAGTTGAGCTCAGGTTGGGTTTCTGCCCAAAGAACATTCAGATGGTAGAGCACTCAGATTTTTTGCGGGCAACTTGCTCCCATAAAGAGGATGGAGTTGAGCCCAGTCTGTACAGTTATTCTTCTCAAATTTACCAATCAAGAAAATCACTCCCACTCTCAGGTGCAAAGTGAGGAAAAGGAGAGAGGTCTGGAGTTTCACTAATTGAACTCCCCTTCATAGGGAGGAAACATCACAAGTGTGGAAGAAGAGTTCCCCACTAACAGTTTCTGTCTTCTAAATAAAAAAGTAAAGAGAGCGACCTGTTTAGAATCAGATAGGGGTAAGGGAAGAAAGTATTATTGATTTATGATACTGACAATGTTTGGAATTGCTATGTGGGTAAACAGGAGGGGGAAAATCTCTTTTTATCATTGAGAGACCAGACAGGGCTGGAAGTCATAGATTTTTCAGGAACATTCATTCACACAACTGTGTGATCCTTAGCTGAGATTATATATCTAGGGTTGTACAGAAAATCAAGGAAACTGTCTCACAAGGTGAGTTTCAAGAAAGGAGTAGTCAACTATAGGAAATGAAGCGGAGAAGTCAGGTGAGAGGAGACTGAATGTTGTCCATTGGATTTAGTGACTTGGCTGTCATTAAGTGAACTTTTGTTTTGATGGGGTAATGTGGTAGAAACCAGACTGAAATAGGTCAAAGAATGAATAGAAAGTAGGAAAAAAGAGACACAAAATACATAAACAACTTTTTCTTTGGAGAGAAAGATTTGACTATAGAGGGAATAGAAATGCGGTATAGTAATGAAGAGATATGCAGATAACAGAAGGTTTTGTTTAGTTTTATTTTATTTTTAGATAGGAAATGTCAGGCAATGTCTGAATGATAAGGAAGCAATCAGGAGAGAAGAGAGAGTGGAAAATAAATAGATAAATCCCAACTTCTAATATTTTAGACTTGAAATTTACTGAACTTCATAATAAGGAAGAATAGAGATTATTTTTTGGTGTTCCTTGAGGAGAAAATGTTTAAGTTCTTCTAAATTCAATTCACTTAATTTTTTCATTTTTTCTTTAGAATGCATCAGGAATTTATGCAGAAATAGATGGAGCCAAAAATGAACTACAAGGAAAGCTATCTAACCTAAGTAACCTCAGTCATGATTTAGTCCAAGAAGCTATTGATCATGCACAGAACCTTCAACAGGAAGCTGATGAGTTGAGCAGGTAATATCCTACTTTTAGAAACACACTTATCTACATGGGTTGAAGAACATTTTTATTCAATTCCACATGCTAGAGTTACTAGGATACAATGTTAGCTAATTGGTTAGGTCTGGCTTTGCTTATTTGTTGATGTATTTGTTAATTGTTCCCTCTGAGAGCTGGTTATCATTTGTCAAAACTGTTTTAGGGAGACAGTTTTTTGAATTTTAGAAAATCTGTCAGATCACAGAACTATGTTCTTGGCTGAGGTGCACTTGGACCTGTCCCGCAATTATTAACAGAGAAACCTGAGGCATTTTGGTCAGGGACAATAAAGCAGATCTCTTTATGATGTCTAATTCTACTGTCATCACCTACTTCATAGATAGCATTTGCTTTCTACACCCAAGTATCTCAAGTAAAGCTCATTGAAAGCTGGAAATATAACTGACTTCTTGTAAATACTCTAGCCTTTCTGCAGTGCGCAGCAGGAACTATTTGATTTCAACACCTATTAAGAGAAAATCAATTGACAATTTTCCTCTCAGCATCTAGAAAAGAGTCACACACCCCTTGGGCACTCAATTAATGTTAATTGAAATGTGCTGAAAGATTGGAATTGAATTCATGACCCTGAAATAATAGGTAAATAATGAGATCATTATAGAGAACAACTATAGATCAGGTGGTTAGAAACAAGGACCAGTAAAGGTCGTGAATGAAATAAGAACCAATATTACTACTGTTCAAAACATACATCACCTTTTTATTTCTATTTACCAAAATTTTCAAACACCCTTCCAAATCTCCTTGGAAGGGGGCAATGGATAAAAGAGAGAGTAAACTCTTGGTGTGGGGGATGGTATTATATTCAGCACAGGGTCATGCTCCTAGGAAATGTGCTTTGGAGGAAAGCAAAAGAAAAAAAAAGGAACTTAAGGTAAAATGCTGGTTTTGACAGTATACTGTATTGGTAGGATATTGTTTTTGAAATCCATCCTATGGCTTTCTTCATCATTCTTTTGTCATTTTAGCAACACCACCCCTACTTGTGATCCCAAAACATACCTAATCCAAATGCCACTCTGCAGATTGTTCATGCGCAATGCTGGGGAAGTTTTACTGCTTGCTTCACATGAAATGTGATCGAAAGTATCAATCACCCTGAAGTCCCTTTTGTGTTTCAAATATCTCTGACTGAACATATTCATGGAAATATTCAAATTTATAGCCATCTCCCCTTCAAAATGTGAATATCCCTCAACATCTGGTATGCATGATTTACATGTTGTGCTCGAACAAAGACAAATATTATTCATTGAGAAGCTTCCATTTCAAAAGCACTTTTTTCTTAACATAGATAAGAGTATCTGTTTTGTGCATGGTGATAAAAACAAAGTAATAAAAGCTTTGTTTCAAGCTCTTCGGTATTTCTACCACTCTAGCCAACAAAATCTTGAAATACTAATAGATATTTATAGCCTTTTGTTCCTTTTATCCCTTTTATTTTAATTTTTTTTCTTGTCTACTTTCCTTGGGTGTTCCTCTCTGAGCCATTTCTGAAAACAAGTAGCATTGGTGTTTGGACCATCTCTACAGAGCATGGCCTTGATAGGTTCCTTTCTCATAAAACAAAATAAATTAAAACTCCATGACTACGTTAGTATCCAGATTAGCATAATTATCCTCACTCTTTCTTCTGATTTAAAAAAGTACTAAAGAGAAAACATTCTTGTGAGCTCCTACTGTGTCTAATGGGTAAGCCTGGACACAGGGAGATGGAAGGATGATAGAATTGAGCAAAAGGGAGAGAAGTAGCTGAGGAAATACAAAAGTCACTCAGAGCCTAAGAGGGTATACAGGGACTGCACTGGGATGGAGAAGGCCAAGCAGTAATTGACTGAGCTCAGTAGTATGGGTGGTTTGCAGAGAGCAGCCTGCATGGCATCTGCAATGTCATATACTGAATGGGTCACAGAGAACCTTCCAGAGGATACTGATAAATAAAGTGATACTGTCATCAGTGTTTGGGACTGAGAAAAAATAAGAAATCGGGGGATAGAAGTCTGAATGAAATTAAGTGACTAGAATAAGCTGTGGAAGTCGGAGTAGAGTTTATATCATAGAGGAAGAAGTATTTTTCAAAAAAATCATGTGGATACATACAGTTTACAATTTCAATTTAGGAAATAGTTTAGGTATAATAATAAAGCCTGTAGTTCACTGGATGCCAGGTGCAGGATGTCAATCATTTACACACTTCATCTCTATTATGCCTCACATAATCCTTGACAAACATACGGTTATTAGCCCCTGTATGTGAGAGTACCTGGTGCATGATGGGTACTCAGTGAATGTTCAGTGAACCTTAAAACAGGCTGGAAAGGCAAAGGAGAGAATGGTGTGTGAGGACAGAGACAGAGGGTGCGGAGCTAGGGCCCCACACTTCAGGGATGCAGCAGGGGCTCAGGAGTGAGACCATCTTAAACCATTGTATCCCCTGGCAAGCAAGGCCCCTCTCTGAGAGCCTCAGCTTCTCTTTAGAAGAGGGGGTAACAAGGCTGACCTGGGTAAGGAGAAGGCAGGGGCCCCATTTCCCAAGGAGATCAGAAAGAGAAATAATGATACATTTGTTTGTTAACAGGAATTTACACAGTGCAGACATGAATGGGCTGGTACAGAAGGCTTTGGATGCATCGAATGTCTACGAAAATATTGCCAATTACGTTAATGAAGCCAATGAAACAGCAGAAATCGCTTTGAATGTTACTGACCGAATTTACGATGTGTGTATTCCCTTATTTTAAGGTTCATTTATATGTTGTCTCCCCACTCTTGACTTTCTTGCTTTCTAATGAGGTCTCTTCAGCTTCCAATACAAAGTAAAAATGGCAGAAAGGGAAGGCAAGCTAAGAAAAGACCATTTTATGCCATGAAGTTTTCAGTTTGTAAGTTTTTCAAGATGTGCTGTGCTACAGTCAGCAAATGCTAATTCCTTTTACAGTTTTTTTAGCCAAGTCCCCAAAGAAAATATACTTAAGACTAGTTTCTGCTGATAGAGAACATGCTTTATGCTTGCATTCTGCTTTTTTCAACTTGAAATTATTTATTGAGTGACTTCTATATGACAAACACTTTGTTGGAGCTTTGACCAAGACAATGTTCTAGGTTTGCTGCATTTCCCCCCCCCAAAAAAAATTATCTTGGAAAAGCTAAAGACATTGTTTTCTCATGTTCACATTTGACCTTTTCCTTGAGCTATGAAAATAAAGCTGTGTGACTTTTGCTTGGTGTTTAGCAGATAATTTGACATTTAAAATCCAAAACCCATGAAAAACTGATTTCTTCTGCTGTCATTCTTATTCTCTCCACCCAATTCCTTTGCAGGCTGTGAGTGGAATTGATACTCAAATCATTTACCATAAAGATGAAAGTGACAACCTTCTCAATCATGCGAGACAACTGCAAGCAAGAGCAGATTCAAGTAAATATATTCATTTTTCCTATATTCCTTCTGCTTGATAGCTGCTTCCTTCCTTTCATACATATAGACAGATATTTATAAAATCTAGTCTTAAAGAGTAAATAAAATTATAGCTGATGCTAATAAAAAAGAAATAAGTAACAACTGAAAAATATATCAATAGTTCCTACCCAGAATCAAATTACAAAAAAAGCAAAGATTTGCTATTTTAAAACAAATTTTGATCAAAAAATAGCTTCCATGTTGTACAACCACATGGAGATATGTAGTTATTCAGTAAATGGTGAGTATTATTGCTAATCAGATAGGCCATTAATAGAAATATCATAAATACCAATTTTTAAGAAGAAAATGCCATAAAATATACTTAATATTAAAACTCTGTTGCACACAATCTTTCTTAAACAATTCAGAAGGCCTTTTTAAATTTTTACTAGGAAAGGATGGATCATCGCTGTGAGCATTGATTAGAATGACAGGGAACCATGAAGCCATCTGGTTATTTGCACTCTCTTGTAGTTTGTGTTTTACAGTTGACTGTACTTAGGACAAGCCCAGTGACCATATGGAAACAAGCATTTGCAACGGCCAGTGTTTGCATCTGCTAACTACAGCAAACACATTGAAGAGTAGGATAGGGAAAGAAAAATAAAAGTGAAGTCATTTCCATCTACTTTAAATTCCAGGAGTTACTCTTAAAAACAACTGAATGAATGGCTAAGAATTTCACTAAACATTACTCATCTCTGGGTAGTGAATTCATTCCTAAGGATATTTGTTCATTGACTAATGAGGTTGGAAATTCATTATCTAGCTAACTTTTAACTACCACCTACAATCAAAGGCCAAGTTTCAAACTGAAAATGTCATGCAATTTTTATCGAAGTAATTAATCTCAAATCTAACCATGCATTTCCCTTTTTTTCCCTTTGCAAAGAGCTATTATATAAAGAAAATAAAAGGACTTTAATTTTCATATGTGGAATACTTAACTATTTAGTTACTACAAACATGGGTTGTTGTTTTTTCACATTTTCTAGGTTAACAAATGCAATAAAAATGCTATTAAATTTTTCTAACAAATCTTAACAAAAGTATAATTAATTTATTATACTCTAATCCTGAACATCCTTTCTGGAAAATAATTAGCAGCAATGAATTAGACTATTTGCAGCAAAATACTTTAAAATAACTGTTGTCACATCTACAAGTTATTTTTGTTTCTTGTGTTTTAAAGACCAGACTATGTGGGTCTTCATGACACAGTAATGTCAATGTTTTATTTTCCTTGGTGATTTGTAATGTATTTTCTCCATCCTATCACTATTGAATTATTGAAGCTCATAAAAACAACTTTTCTGCTCTGGGAATGGCATGTCTTCAAAGGTTCATATTTTATGTCCAGTAAATCTCTCTGCATCTGGATCTTTTAAATATTATGCAGATATGGTCACTCAACTTGATCTTTTTTGGTTAAATCCCTTCAGTATCTTTGTAAAAGGGGTGGCAAACCAGAGTTAGGACTATGTGGCTCAATGCTTTATACCACTGTCTCCTTTAATAATAGGAATGTTAGTGACATAAATTTAGTTTTTTTAATTAAATAATTATTATCTACTGAGGTACTCCATAATTTCAGATTACTATTCATTTCCAAGTGATTTTCTATGATGAGTAATCTTTAGTTCCCAGTTTTCCTATTTTTTTTTATTTACCTATATCAAATAGTTTATGTGTAATAAACTCAGAATGCTGCTATTTGAAACAATCATCAACAGTAACAGTAAGTTCCAAACAGGACACACTTTTTATGAAACATTTCTTTTTATAAACATCCAGCTCCAAAAAGATTTTTTGTCCTACTTTTATCAAAAGTTCCAAATATAGAGTTACATATATTTTTTTCTCAGTATTCCAGGCAGTGTTTTATGTGGTCACAGGTCCAAAAGGAAGAGCAGAAAAATGTTTTATATCACAATATTTGAAAATTGAAATTTAAAAGAAGGAAAGGAGGTGCATTGTCACTACAAAGTATGTTAAAGTCACTCATGGAATTCTGGGAAATCGTTCAAATCCCAGAGGAAATAAAAAGAAGTGCTTGTCCTTAGTACACTATACTTGGTAACAGTACAATTAAGCGCCACCATATATGTATATGGTGATATATGCATATGGTGATATATATATGTATATATATGTATACACCATTATACACATATATGGAGGGGAAAAAAAAAACAGAAACCAAAACACACCAAGATTGCAAAGTAGAAAAAGGGAAGTACACCATGAGAGAGTGTGTATTTACAAGCCCATTGGAGAAAAAGACAGTTTATAATGAGAAGTAAGGCGAGAATTTTGTAATTTGTAAGAAGCATAAATTCTTGAGGTTTTGAAAGTAAATAAAGCACAAACATAAGCAAAGAATTACAGGGAAAACTGATCCTTCAGTTCAAATAAAGAAATGCTACATCATGACCTGGTTGTATTTGCTCAAAGGTAACCCCAGCTTAGGGACTGTGCCAAGCACACTTTCAAGAATAACTCTGTAAGAAAGAGACTGTCAAAACTGATAGACTGAGGATAGAAGATCTGATAGAACTGTATGTACACAGAGATTTACAATGTGTTTGATCAGTAATTAAATTCTTCTTAAAAAGAAATCTCCAGACTCCTCAGTGGATTCTTTCAAACACTTAAAGGATTAACACCACTCTTACACAAACCCTTCCAGAAAATAGAGAAAAAGCAAATTCTTTCTAACTCATTCTATAATACCAACAATAAATAGATACCAAAACCTGACAAGGACATATAAAAAAGGAAAAATACAAGCCAAATTCTCTTACAGATATAAAAATTCTAATCAAGATATTTTCAAATCAAATATAGTATATATAGAAATTGTTATGTGACCAATTTGAACTTATTCCAGGATTTCAGATATTTTAACATTTAAACCATCAATTTTATTTCACCATATTTATAAAATATGGGGAAAAATTCATGTGATCATCTCACTACATGCAAGAAAATCATGTAATAAAACTCAATATTCATTCATGATCTTAAAAAACTCTGAGTAAACCAAGAACAGAAGTAAACTGCCATAATCTAATAAGGAATAACAAAATAATAAACAAATATATTAATAATAAAATATTAAGGGCATTTCCATTAAGATTGAAAACAAAACAAGGATACCCTCATTGCCAATTCAGTGTGTAAAAAAAGTCAGAATAATTTTATATAAATAAATAGAAATTGACTTTTTAATATAACACCATTTACAGTAGCATCAAATACTTAAGGAAGAATCTCATAAAAGATGTTAGCTAAGATCTCTACACATAAAGCTATAGTACACTATGGAAAGAGATTAAAGAAGATCTAAATAAAAGAATATCTAAGTAAGTTTACATCTAAAGAAGAAAAAGTAAATACCATACGCACTGAAAAGAGGATCCAACTTTGTAAAATTGACAATTCTGCCAAATTTGTCTATAGATGCAATACAATACCAATTAAAATACTGGGGGGGTGCATGTAAACAGTATGATTTTGGAATTTCTATGGAAATAGGAAACAGTTGTCAAGAATAGCCAAAATAATCTTGAAGAATGAAAACAAAGATAGAAAACTTAAACTATGAGATATCAAGACTTATTCTAACTCTACATAAATCAAAGATATAAAAGATTTGTCATGCCTTTGGAATAGAGTTAAAAGCCAGACAAGAGTAAATGGAGGTAGAATTCAAAATAGTGGTCATCTTCCAGTCATCACAGGGTCACAGGGAGCTTCCTGGGTGCAGATAAATGCCCTTTTTTCAAGGCATGGGTGCTAACTGTATTTTGTGTTCACTTCCTGAAGACTCATCAGCCTGTGCATTTATAATGTGTGCCCTTTTGTAGATGTATGCTATAAATCAATTAAAATTTTACTGAAAGTACTTTAAAAATGTTCTTAAGTATAACCAAACCAGTCATTATCATATAGATAAATTGATTTCCTTTTTTGCAGCTCTTTATCAGAGTGCTTCTAGGTGTTATCAGGCATAGCACTGCTATACTTCCCAAAGATAATAGCCATGATGGCATCCTAAAGTCACTCCCAACCAGGGTTACAAATTTCATATAATCCTATGCCTCTTATCCTAAATGCCACTTTCCAAAAGTAATGATCTATGTCCAGCATATTCAGAATATTGCAGATGACTCCATGGTGTAAATCAGGATTTTCCTTCTTGAAATAAAACCTTTTTCCAGTCATCTTGAACCCACTGGTTACTTTTTTCTGCTGCTTCTCCCCAGGCAATGAGGAGGCGGTAGTTGACACCAGCAGGCGTGTGGGCGGGGCCATGGCCAGGAAGAGTGCCCTTAAACACAGATTAAATGACGCTGTTAAGCGACTGCAAGCAGCAGAGAGAGGTAAGGATCACAGAATTTAAAAGTCTCTTCTGTTTGTTCACTGGTAAAAAGAGAAACCTTTGAGAAAGGATTAGGTGATTCCTTATTTGTCAATCTTTTAATTTTTTTTCTTATGACAAAAGAAATAATGTTCATTACACCCCCTCCCCCAAAAAATTGACCTGGAAAATAAAAAGAATAAATAAATGCAAAAGCTGTAATCACCACATCCAGAGATGAGCTTTAAATTTGAGAACATTTTCCTGGCATGCTTGTGTGCCTGTGTGCACATGTATTTTTAACGGTGTCTGCTATTTATACTGCTTGGTAACCTGCTTTCTTTCAAACATTCATCCTCATTAACAATATGCCCTAATTTGGTTGCTGGATTTCTCTGGCCCCATCTGTAAACAGCTTCCCTCTGTTATATGTCAAATTATTCTTATCATATAAGCAGGAAGATCAACAAGTCAAATAGAGAAACAAGCGCACTCATCTTGCCTAATCTGGTGCAGTAGTGTTTTAGAAAGATGTGATTGGAAGCAGATGTGCCTTCCTCAGCATAGCAAAAGTTAAGACCTTACTGCTGGTCATGGGTGGTTTACTAAAAGAAGCAGTAATGCAGTACTATTAGACAAAACTCTGGCCTGCCGGGAGAATGGTGGTCCATTAAGAAGCTTCATCTTCAACATCATCAGAGCTGCTGTTTATTGATACTTACCATAATCAGGGTTCTGTGCTAAGAGTTTCACATTCCTTATTTCACTGGGGATAAGTATTATTACTACATTTAGATATTTAGAAACTCAGAGGCATGTCAGGGTTAGGGAACTTGCTCCAACAAGATCCAAGGTTCAGACCAACATTTATCAGAATCCAGAGTGTGGGAGGCTGAATTAAATGTTTCCTCACTTTAAATTTGAAGCTGCAACATCACCTAAGTGATTTTAATTATTTTTATTGTGGAAGTAATACATACAAAAAAAATAAGAAAATATTGATAAGAAGAATCACCTGTAATCTCATCACCTAGGCAAAATTTATTGTTGTAAACTGAAGTTATTTTTATTTTTAAATATGTAATGATTTTAAAACAAAAGTGGAATGTTACTCTTGAAATTCGCTTTTCTTAGGCAAAAATACCTTTTCTTATTAATTTAGTTCTGTACTAAATGCATCGTTATCTTAATGACAAAAGTGTTCCACAAGAATACTTTTCCATAGAGATATTTATGATGACTTTCAGACACAAGCATTCTATAATTTAAGATCTCATATGCATTTTCTATGGCTTTCTCACCAGCTCTCTAATGTAAGGAAATACTTTCAGATTTTGTTTGTTTTTTTTTTTTTGTATGTTTTTTCAATTTACCTTTTAATTTGAAATTCTTTAAGTGAACTACTTTGTTTTAATGAGAAAGTAATCTTTTGAACTCATTAAAACTGTTTAAAGTATTCTTGTACACTTCATTTATACCATCATTAACATATATTTTAAAATCTTAGTTTTTGGTTAACATCACAACTTTGAAGTCTGTTTCATCCCATGGATTGAATGGATGTTAATGTTCTCCAACAATTGTCCTGCTGCCTGCAAAATGCGTGTCCTTGTGCTCTGTGTGAAGGTGATGCTCAGCAGCGCCTGGATCAGTCCAAGCTGATTGTTGAGGAAGCTAACAAGACGACCATGGAGGTCCAACAGGCCACCACCCCGATGGCTAACAATCTCACCAGCTGGTCACAGAATCTTCAGAATTTTGACTCTTCTGCTTATAACACTGTGGTAGACTCTGCTAGAGATGCAGGTATATGTATCACTTAGACATTTTGAAAATCAGATTCAGTTAAAATATTGTTCATTAAATTCTCCACACCTTTTGATGAGAAACACTATATTTCATTTGGGTTTTGCTTTGGAATATGGTAGAATTTAGTTTTAAAAAAGAGAAAATTTTTATCTATAATCTATGTGCCTGTGTACGTGTGTGTGTTTGTATGTGTGTATATACATATATATATAAAGCAGTAGATAGACCTATATTTTTTTCTATGTGAAATAATGGCAGCAATTGTTTTCAATGTAAGACCAATCTTCAGTGAAAAAAGGTCAATCAAATGTTAAATAATCTTAACAAAATATTGTTTCTTTTTAAGGAAAAATTTCTAAGTGGCATTGCTTTTACTAAACAGAATTGCTTTTTTCCTTAACTGAGTAAAGCATGTTACTTCCAAAAAATACTGACTATAACCAAATATAATAACTTTCCATTAAGAACAAGGTATTGGCCAATTTGAATGTGCAATTTTATAGCATAAAATAAAACATTTTAATGTTTACGTCCTTCAGTTATACATAATTATTAAAATCATATAATATTTGGGAAATTTTTTTCCAATCTCACATTTTTATTCAGTATCTTCATAACCTCTTAAATATCAATGTCTATCAATATTATGATACATTATTACTGAACTTTTAGTCATTCTCTAAGAGCCATTCTTCAAAACGGTGTAACAGACTCTTTTTTCCTATGTTTGAATCTAAATTAGAAACAACCTTAGAAATTCATGTCAGATCTGTCCATCACTAGAAATGTTATCACAATTTACAAATACCCATTACTATAACAGAAAGATGGCTCTTTTATATCATATTTCAGTATATATTCATGAGTTCTTCCATGTGACCACTCATTTACTTGCTTTTCAATTTTAATCTTTCGTTACATTTTTCTCAAAATATTGTTTCAGGAATATTTGTTCTGTGTTAATTTTTCTCCATTTTCATCAGTCCTATCATGTGATTCCAATAAGCATCCAGAACTAATTCTAATTGAAATTGGTTCAGAATACTATGTTTTCCTCAAATAGCTATTTGTGGTTCAAAACAAAGTGAATGAAATGGCTTACAATAATATAAGAGACTTTTTAAAGACTCTACTATAAGTTAGCTCTCTTTTTCTGAGAGAATTGGGGGGTACCCTGTCTTATATAGAATTCTACAACCACAATTTAATATAACACTTTCATATACTTTATTATTTTTAATTTTTAAAGATTTTTATGCTATAAAATGACTGTTATGGTCAGTGATCCAAACAACAAATATTAATCAACACAATAAACTGAGAATTGCTATTATTTTATTCCTTATCCTGGAGAAACACCTTGTGTCCAAAGTACAAAGAAGTGATGTTTCCTTAACCTGCATTGACATATCTCCTCAATCTGAATTTAGTTTGGCTCTAGTCAGAAGCTTGCTCTTGCCCTACCGCTAATGCTCAGTGACCACGGTCCTGCCCTTAGGCAGGAGACTACACAAGAAAATATTCATTCTCTGGTCCAGTGGTTCTCAAATACTAGTGTGCATCAGAATCCCCTGGAGGCTTGTTAAACCCAGGTTGCTGGACCCTACTCCCAGAATTCCTCATTCAGCAGGTTTGGGATGGGTCAAAGAATTTGCATTTCCAGTAAGTTCCTTTTGAAGCTGATGATACTGGCTGATGATATTTGACCATACTTTAAGAATCACTGTTCAGTGGCTGAAAATTTGAAAAAAGTAGTGCCATCTTCTGTAGTTTAGGTTTCTCTCATCAAGTTGCATCCTTGTGACTTGTGCTCTTTTCTATGTGTGCATTATGCATTCCAAGGGAGGAAAAAAACTGCATATGATCAGTCACAGGCCCCCATGGAGGAAGCACAGCCACACTAGGCTAGATCTAGGAGATTGTGTACTCCATCCCAGCCAAGTCCTCTTTTGCTGTCCCCCACACCAGATGTTATTTTGTTCTCCAGGAGCTCCAGGCCTAGAAAGACAAAAAAAAAAAAAAAAAAAAGATCAGTAAGGTCTGCTTGCAGAATCTCCCTTGTCTGGGCCTAGAGACCATAGCTGCCCACACTCAACTTGGCACAGCTGCCATTTTCTGGGTGCTACCTAGCTTCCTCTGTTCATTTCTGCCTCTGCAGGACAGTAGAGTAGCACTGTGATATATGCACAGACATCCTGGAAAACAGCCTTTTTACCTCCTTTTACCTCATGAAAATTCTTTTCTTCAGTCGTATCAAGTTATATTAGAAATGCAAGCAGAACCTGTGCTGTATGATTAAAGGAACTTTAGTATGTTTGTCATGGGTCCTCCTCTTTAGGAATTTACATTATATGTCAGCATGTTCCACATTTATAGACTATGTACTACAAATGTGACAAGATAAAAACAGATTATGCTTTGGGATTTACTATAAATTTGGTAGGATTAAAAATAATTTGTTATAGGGCTGGGGTTATAGCTCAGTTGATGGAGCGCTCACCTAGCATGCATGAGGCACTGGGTTCTATCCTGAGCACCACAGAAAAATAAAATAAAGGTATTATGCCCATCTACTATAAAAAATATTTTTAAAAAATAATTTGTTATAGATCTACCAGAGGTAATCAGTGCTGTCTCTTCACTTGATTCCTGAAATATACCTAATATTGAGACATTCACTCAAGTGATTAACTTTTATTGTTGCAGTAAGAAATCTGACAGAGGTCGTCCCTCAGCTCCTGGATCAGCTTCGTACAGTTGAGCAGAAGCGCCCTGTAAGCAATGTTTCTGCCAGCATCCAGAGGATCCGAGAGCTCATTGCTCAGACCAGGAGTGTCGCCAGCAAGGTAACTTAGGAAAGGAGTCATCAGTCACTTGGTGATAATGAGATTGTGATGCTGATCCAGGGTCTGGAACCTTCCTATTATATTATCCAGCTCAGTAGGTCTCAGTCCCATTTGTTCATTAGAATCCCATTGAAAAATAAGCCAATTCCTCATCTTAACCTCAGAACAATATATCAGGATCTCTAGATGAAGGGCTCAACACGTGTATTTTTTTAAAGCTTCTAGGGTTTTTCTAAATCTGTAGCCAGGATTAAGAACCGCAGAGTTTGACAAATCTGATATTACAAATCAAGAAAGCCCCAATTAAAAAAATACTCAATTTAATATCATCATCATTTGTTATTTTAACAGCCCTTTAGTGCAATTAGCATATGGGATAGTCTTGCCCATCTGTCCTACCTCTTCAAGAAATTCTCTAGTACAACATACATTATGTGAAGCATTTATTGCCCACTCTGCAGGCTTAACTGAGGAATCACATACAATACCAGCTAAGAGGAAGAAACTCGGGGACCCTCTTCTGAGATACTTTCACAGAAGCAATCTAGCAAGCAGATAACTAAAGCCAGTGTTGGTAGGGACACATCTCCATGTGACAATTAATGTATTCAGTGTGACAAAGTAGCATTCATTTTTGGACCCTTTTTTTGTTTTTATTTTTTTAATTGATCTATAGACCAGCCTTATTCTTTACAACCAAATTATATGATTTTTACTTCTCAATTAAAAACTGGCTTCAAAAGGCTATAGGTCCTAATTACTGACAGAAAGAAGAACAAGGAATCAAGTATTTTATAATGATAAAGATTATTCTTGGTAAATATATTCAAATTTTAAATGATAAGTGATAAATAGTCTTATACCATAAATTATCTTATTTGGATATCCCAGTGAACACTTCAAAGAAAGTTTATCTTAAATGTACATTAAGAAATGGCATTTTAAAAGCTAGGTTTCTGAGAGTGATTTCTCATAACACTATATCCATGGAGGATAACCTTGGGGTCTTAATTACCTAAAACCATTTTCTAAAGAGAATCTGGGCCTTACCCTTGGGAACCTACCCATTCTCCAAAGTGAGGGGCTTTTTCTATAGACACATCTCCTGCTCAGACTCTCCATTTTTACAAAAAGACCTCAACTCCACATGATAGTATGTTAAGACGTATTCATCTTTACTCAACTGGCAACATAGAACAGCTATATTCTAGACACTTAGGAAGAGATTCTGATACTATCAACATCAGCCAAATCAATGTTAACTGAGGTAGACACATCTAATTATTCAGAAATATTTATACAAATGGCATGAGTATACACAGTCCATCCATTTCTGAATACTTCAAAAATCCCCTATGAATCAGATCAGTTTAGCATATCACTAGGGCCTCTTAGAAATGAGCTGAAACAGTGCTTTGTTGTTATGCCTTTCCAAGAATCAGTAGAAGAAACATGTAAGGAATTTGTCATTACCAGTAGCATACTGATAGAATCAGGGACTGCAACATATATAATATCATTCTTACAGCAGATTTATTATCCTTACTTGACAGATGAAAAACTGAGAGTTAACTAAACTCGTTCATGATTAATGTTCATGATTAGTGGCACAGCCAGGCTGCAAACCTGAGAAGCTGTGTCTAGACTCTTCTAGACTGTGCAAGTGCAGTCAAGGGTGTTGCCTCACAGCCTCACCCCATACTCCTTTTATGGTGACCTGGGAAGAAGTTCTTGGTACCCAAGACTAGTTAACACGTATAAATAATTCTTGAATACATTTTAGGAGTCTTGTAAGGCTCTATCAGAAATGAGGGAAGACCAAGGAAAAGCTTTCTGCCCATTTCTGCAGAGTACTTTTAACAGAACAATTTTGTAACTCCAGATTCAAGTCTCCATGATGTTCGATGGCCAGTCAGCTGTGGAAGTGCACCCCAAAGCCAGTGTGGATGACTTAAAGGCCTTCACATCCCTAAGCCTGTACATGAAGCCTCCCATGAAGCAGCCAGAACTGTCTGGAACCACAGATCAGTTTATTCTGTATCTTGGAAGCAAAAATGTAAGAGCATGAGGAGGGGATAATATGGAAAAAGAAAATTGCTTTTTCTCTGACTAAAACAAAGCTACCTCGGGGGTAGAAATTCACAGACAGGTAACTCAAAAAGTAGAAAATATTTTAAGGCAGGATTGAAGTACTGATTTAAGAGCAAAGTGGTTCCTTCACTACAAGGGATATTTCTGGGATTGTTTTCTTTCAGCATCACATTACTGACAAGTCTGAACCAAGCATTTCAAAGGCTTTTTGAATAACAGCAAACTATGCTTGCTGCTTAATCCTGTTTGTAGACATATAGCAATCGGCATTGTCAGGATGCATCATATCCCTGATTAGCCTGACAACATTAGTACACTCCTGGAAGCCATCAAATCTCCACAAGCATGCAGTTCCTTTCCTTCCTGTCCAGGATGTACTTAGAGCAAGCACAGGGACAGCAATCTCTGACACAGCCACAGGAAAGCTGGGTTGAGAAGAGCTGATGCCCAGTCTAGCAGAAGCTTTGGCTGATTAATTCCGACCAGAAGTTGCTGTGTATGCCAAAGTATTAGGGTTGCTGATTGTGCTTTTAAAAAATGAAAATTGCTAATACTCATTTATATAAATTTTATTTAAGTGACTTATTTACATTTCAGGCCAAAAAAGAGTATATGGGTCTTGCAATAAAAAATGATAACCTGGTGTACGTTTACAACTTGGGAGCTAAGGATGTGGAGATTCCCCTTGACTCCAAGCCCGTCAGTTCCTGGCCTTCTTACTTCAGCATTGTCAAGATCGAAAGGTAAAATGAACCCATGACACACAGCTTATATAAACATTTCATAAGAAATCTGTTGAATATACTCACACAGGCTTCCTATGGATGTTATAAGTAGCATTTTATTCCTTTTGATTTTTGCTCATTTTTCTTTCATTATTTCTATACTCTGTCCCAAACACCTTATGGACAATAAAAGATTAGAAAAAATGGTCACTGTTTCCAAATAGTAATCTGATTATTATTATTTTTAACCTGAGATAATCCCAAGAATGTAATGTCTTTTTCCCCTTCCCCTTAATAGTTAATAGTCTATAGGTGTTTCTTTTCTTTTCTTTTTTTTTAAGAGAGAGAGAGAGAGAATTTTTTTTTTAATATTTATTTTTAGTTTTTTGGCGGACACAACATCTTTGTTTGTATGTGGTGCTGAGGATCGAACCCGGGCCACACGCATGCCAGGCGAGCACGCTACCGCTTGAGCCACATCCCCAGCCCTATAGGTATTTCTTAATGTAACAAAATCAAATCACTAATTTTGTGATGAAGGAACATTAACATTTTTGACCTTAAGAACCTATTTCCTACAAATTATCAGGCTAAGAAAGAGTGAATATTCCTTCTCTCAACAGGGTAGGGAAACATGGCAAGGTATTTTTGACAGTCCCAAGTCTGAGTAGTACAGCAGAGGAAAAGTTTATTAAAAAGGGGGAGTTCACCGGAGCTGACTCCCTGCTGGATCTGGACCCTGAAGACACTGTCTTTTATGTTGGCGGGGTGCCTTCAAACTTCAAGGTAAGCTATCCACCTAAGTTTGACTTATTAAAAATCTACAGTTTCTATCCATAAAACCTAAAATGATACAAGGAAGAAACTTGATATCATTTTGAGAGTTCGGCTCAGTGGGTACTAGAATTCCACATCAGGATCTATGAGTCTCTGCCACCTATATTTTTACTGTCAAAAGCTTTCATGCTATAGCTAACACTTGAAGATTAATTAATTTCTTTCTGATTTGTATAAAGGTGACTAATATTACTCCCAGCTGCTGAAGGAGTGTCTGTGCCTTGTGGTGTCACCATGATTTGGATCTAGTCTTCAGCTTTGCATGTGGCAATTTCAAAAATTCTGTTATCTAATACAAGCATGAGATAAAGTGTATGGGATGAGAGAGAGTAGGACCTTGGGGAGAATTTGAGACCTGTTGAAGGGTAGATAAAGGAAAGGCCCAAAAAGAGTGGAAGTCAATCTAGGATTTCCATTCCAGAACTATTACTTAGTACTGTGGGCACGTTATTGAATCTAAAAATCACTTTCCCCCTCTTTATATGAGAACAGGAACACCTGCCCTACAGAGCTGGTGTGAGGATCGATTTTTATCATTAATTCACTGTCTAGCATATACTGCATTTTCATAGCCTACATTCAACAAATCCTACCTTCTCTGCTAAGATCTATATAAATGACATATCACTGCTTAGCTAAATGATTTCTCAGAGAGTAGACACAAACCTTGGCCTAGACAAGATATGTATATCAGTGGTCAAGTCTCTCTTGACCTGTGTTTAATTTCACTGCCTGTTCTGTGGTGTTGGGATGAAACTTGACCATGGGGTAATTGATTTTATCTGTCTTTTGCACAGCTCCCAGCCAGCTTAAATCTGCCCGGCTTCATTGGCTGCCTGGAGTTGGCCACTTTGAATAATGATGTGATCAGCTTGTACAACTTTAAGCACATCTATAATATGGATCCCTCCAAGTCAGTGCCCTGTGCCAGGTAAGAGACAGTTAAGGGTACCAAAGATTTTGATAGTCAGGCTAGACCAGCATCAGGACAAGTATGAGTCAATATGCAGGTTTTCAAACTTTTTTGGGGGGAAAACAATTATGAGACCACACAATAGTCATGCTTGAAACTGTTGAGTTTTCTCTGCCACAGAGGAGTGCACACAAGTATTTAAAGTGTTTACTAGTTTGAAGCTATGATATGAGAAACCGGAATTTCCCTGGAGACTTCAGTTTCTTAGTGCATAGCATGGAGAAGAAATCCACTAAAAACAATTAGCTTACTTGTTGTAGTCAGCTTTTATGCTGCTCTGACTAAAGGACCTGACCAGAACAACCTGTAGAAGAGGAAAAGTTTATATAGGGGCTCATAGTTTCAGAGGTCTTGGTCCACTGACAGCCAGCTTCATTCCTTGGGGCTCAGGGTGAGACAGGACATCATGGCAGAAGAATATGGCAGAAGGAAGCAGTTCACATGATGATCAAGAAGAAGAGAGAGAGAGAGAGACACCACTTACCAAATACAAATATATGCCCCAAAGCCAAGTCCCCAATGCCACACCTTCACCAGCCCCATCCCACCTGCCTTCTGTTACCATTCATTTAATCCCATCCGGTGATTAATTAACTGATTGGGTCAAGGCTCTCGTAATCCAATAATTTCTTTTCTGAACCTTCTTGTATTGTCTCATACATGAGCTTTTGGGAGACACCTCATGTCCAAACCATAACATTATGAGTACTTTTCTATGTGGACAACAGAACTTCATTTCAAATGTCCACAGAAGATGCTCTGAGAATGGGTTCAAAGGGTCTCACCTGAAAAGCCCAACTAAACTATAATGTTCATCCAACCCTGAACTTCCATTTCAGAGATAAACTGGCCTTCACTCAGAGTCGGGCTGCCAGTTACTTCTTCGATGGCTCTAGTTATGCTGTGGTGAGGGACATTACAAGGAGAGGAAAGTTTGGCCAGGTGACTCGCTTTGATATAGAAGTTCGAACACCAGCTGACAATGGCCTTGTGCTCCTGATGGTCAATGGAGTGAGTAAAATAACTTCTTTATTTCCTTTGCTCTCTGCAGTTCATGTTTCCAGGAACCTTCCCAGGTTGAGTGTGCCATGCCACAAACCAAATTTCTAGTTAAAAAACGAAAATCATACATTTTTTTTTTCAGGGAAGTATGACAGCACACACATACGCTTTTGAGTATATATTACATATGCCCATTTTCTGTATTTTAAAAATACAGAAAAATCAGCACCAAGATCTAAAATGTCACAGTATATGCAAAAATTTCACAATGGCCTTCTCAAATTTCCAAATCATATATTTCAATTGGCTTTTTTTAAAAACCTTGACAGCTTTATATACATATATATGTGTATTTGTACCCTTTATAATGATATAGATGTACTATATACAGATGTCATGAAACATTTCAAAGTGGTAATTAAAAGCAACCAACAAACTATGTAAAGATAAAATATTAAATAAAAATGGGTGAAATATTTAAAATAACAATAAAATTAAATTAATATTTTTACTAATGATACCAAGACACTTTTACTCTCACTAAAGATTATTTTAATAGCAATGTTAGTGAAAATGATATAATTAAGTATGCTAAATATTTTTTAGACTCTTGTTGAATTCTTTGTGATATAGTGATTCAAAAGTCAGTTTATTTCAATACTGTTTTATTGGCTGTCATAGCTAGATAAAATACCTCACAAAAATAAAAAATGTGAGACACGTATCACTAGCTGTGCCTACTAAATCATATGCAGTTTTTCAATCTCATGCACCAAATGACAAAGGTAATCTTTGAAATTTGGCTGGAACATTTTCTTTTTCCTTATGTCAGTTCTTGCTAGTTAATCATATATTGTATCATTTTTCAAAGTTTAATGAAAGAATTCAAAGCCATTGAAAATCTTCATCCAAATGATTTTTAAACAGATTTGAAATTTCTCCACACCAATGTTTTAATAGTACAGACATGAGAGTATTTTATAGAAAGAAATGCTTAAGTTATTTTATCAACAAAATCATCAAAACAGAAAAATTATGAAACATCTTTTTTAAAAGCCATCTTTCCAAATCATAACTTTCTTCATAAATAATACCCTTGCCTTGGTGTGACAAATCCAGTGTGTTTATTTTTAAAAAAAATAACTAGGTTTCATACTACTGAGGGACATTTGTCATCACAAAGTTCAAATTTAGCATATTTCTTTTTATAACAAAAAATATGTAACCCTTTAAATGTAGCAGCATTTTTAGTAATTTACAGGAAGTAATAAGCAAACATCTATGTGTCCCAAAATATTTTAAATATTCTATTATTTAAGTCTTATCACCCACAATCCATGTAACTAGGAACAGATAAACTGCAATAAATTATAGTAGGCTTCTTTGATATAAAGAGAGCCACTAAGAATAGAACAGGAAGGAAGAGCATGAGGAAAAGACTAACAGTAAACTAAGACGAATGGGGGGAGAGAAAGGAAGAGAGAAGGGAAAACATATGGAAATGGTAGGAGACCTTCAGTGATACACAAAATTATAAGAGGTTATGAGGGGCAAGGGGGTGGGGGGAAAAAAAGGGGAGAGAATTGAACAACAGCAGAGGAGGTAGAGAGGGAAGATGGGAGGGGAGGGGAGGGGAGGGGGGATAGTAGGGGATAGGAAAGGTAGCAGAATACAACAGTCACTAATATGCCATTATGTAAAAATGTGAGTATGTAACAGAAGTGAGTCTGTATTATGTATTTGGGGAGTTCAAAACCCAATTGAGTCGAATGTATGAAAGATGATATGTCTTGAGCTCTGTAATGTTTTGAACAATCAATAAAAAAAAAAAGAAAAAAAAATTATAGTAGGCTAGAAATGGGTGAGAGGCCACCTTAAACCCTTCAAGTATGGAACTTTCCCTGAGAACCCTTACAGACCACATGAATCCTATGTAAGTCTGGTAAAATAAATGAAATGATGGTCCAAGACGAATCATTCATGCATTAAATATCAAGGATTTGTTTATTTCTGAATTTTAATTTTTAAAATGAGTATAAATAGAAGTTGAAATGTTTTCTTCCTAAACCCCAATGGATTGTTTTCCACACTATCAGGAATACTCAAACTCCACTCAGGAGATTACTTTCCATAGAATGGCAATTTACCACAATACTTTACTTTCAAATTCACTGAATTCTTTTATGTATAAACTATTCTTTTAAACAAACAAAGCTGACCACTAAATTACTTGAGTGTTACAGAATTAATTTGGTTCTTCAACATCATGTGGTCCAGGTGTATAATAATTCCATATTTATTTACATAAATCCAGTGAGTCAAAATAATACAGAAATAGCCTTATTTGCCTTTTATCATTATTAATTGATATTTGGCAAGGAGGATTCTTTTCAACATAACTTGAAATTACTTTTCAGTATTACAAACTTTCATCTTAAAATGAATGCAGCTGCATCTTTTAACCTGTTACAGCTTTCAAAAGACAAGGCAGTTGAATAATCATAGTATATTTATATTCTACTATTTGGAAATTTTTTAAAGATCAATGATATAGACTTAAAGCTTCATTCATTAATTTTTAAAGTAAAATAAAAATGAAAGAAGATTGTTATTTTAAATTATGTGTAAATACTAACACTTTGTATATTAGCATGAGAAATAAATATCTAATAGGGAAGTAGGTATTATTTTTATTTCATAATAAGAATTTTATGAGACCCTTCAAATTCAATAATGTCAATACTAAAAGATTTAATATTACATCTCAAACTCAGCTAAATCTGACTGCACTTTGATGATAACAGATGATCCCATCTTACAACTTTTTTCTCTCTACAGAGCATGTTTTTCAGCTTGGAAATGCGCAATGGTTACCTACATGTGTTCTATGACTTTGGATTCAGCACTGGTCCTGTGCATCTTGAAGACACATTGAAGAAAGCCCAAATTAATGATGCAAAATACCATGAGGTACTGTAGTTGTATTTTGGGTGGCTTTGGGTCTGGGTTTTTGTATCTAGAGCTATTGATCTAATCAAATGGTCAAATGAGACAGGTAAGACAGTAATTAAAGTGAAACTTCACATCTAAAGAGTGACTTAATAGCCCTCATCTACCCAAACCTGGGAAAATATTTGCTTTTAAATGACTGGCTGGTCTTGTCATATCAATATTTCTAATAAAAGAGTCACCAAAATATTCCTTTTGATTATTTCACTGACCAAAAGACTCCTGGTTAATCTTAAATAACTTAATTACAATAGAGCACCCTATAGAGTTCTATCCATTTGTTGAACATGCTAGAATATAGATACAAAGCCATTTTTTTTACTTAAAATTTGAGCCCCACTAAATGTAAAAAGTAGTTAAATAAACATAGAATTTCATTTTTAGCCAATTATCTAGATTTTAGAAAATACTAGTTTTCCTTAAGTGAGAACCTAAAAATAATGTTCTTGGGTCTTGAACCACAATTACAATTTACTAAAAATGTACTTCATCTATTTTTGTTAACAAGAACTTTAAATATACAATTTAATGATGCAGATATAAAACATAATATATCTTTTAATTTGAACTAAAATTGAGGGGAGGACCAGAAGTTATATTTCCTTTTTTAGTTCAAAGTCCATAGTCTTCATAAGGATGGATCCCAATAAAAGAAGATTTTAACTATTTCTCTGACTAGGATTTTTGCCTATTCATTAGAATAGCTCAATGTGTCCCCAAAAAAATGACACCTGTCAAAGTGCAGTCTCAAATCTAGAACACACTCACTTGAGAATGCAAATAGTCACCAGAGACTGGACAGTAGGGAAAATGAGGAACTGTTCAATAGGTACAAAGTTTTCGTTGTGTTAGATTACTAAGTTCTAGAAATCTGCTAACATAGGACCTATAGTTAACAATAACTCAAAATTTGTTGTTGGGGGTATAGCTTGGTGGTAGAGCCCTTGCCTACTATGCATGAAACCCTGTACCAGTACCTCAAAAAAAATTAAGAAGGTAGACCTCATGTTAAGTGTGCTTCATACACACACACATATACACACAGAAAAATAAAATTGGGGGGAGCACAACTTTGGGAAGTGTTGGCTATGCTTATGACCTTGCTTATGATAATACTCTGATGGGTGTTCGCTTATGTGCAAAATGCACTGAATTAATTATGTGTGGTTCTTTGTTTATCAATTATACCTCAATAAAGCTGTTTTTGTTTTGTTTTGTTTTGTTTTGTTTTTTTAAGAAGAAGAAGGCACCTGCTATAGTCCTTTCCCAAATCCCTTCAGAAGGGACAGGAGAAAATAAGTCTCATGGCAAAATTTTGCTTAGGTCCAATCCCTCTTCACATAGGCATCCTTCCAAAGGAAATGTGAACTGCTGATTATAAAAGTGTTTTTGTATCTGAGTAAGAAAGGAAAACCTATTACCTATTGTGTAAACAAACAAGCATAAGGACAAGGAAGACCAGCTGTTACAGCCAGCATAATTATAATATACAGAAGTCTTCAAAATGCTGATAATTAATTGATCAAGACTTCCTGTATTGTTTCTCCCAGATCTCAATCATTTACCACAATGACAAGAAAATGATTTTGGTAGTTGACAGACGACATGTCAAGAGCATGGACAATGAAAAGATGAAAATACCCTTTACAGATATATTCATTGGAGGGGCTCCCCCAGAAATATTACAATCCAGGTAATTTTTTCTTTAGTTAAATAGCTGTTTGTTTCTAATGATATACTGGTGTGTATTCAGTATCCAGAAGAGGTTCAGTAACAGGTGTAAGCATCCCTACCTGCTACCTTTACATGCATTACTAGGTGCAGGCACACATTCATGTACCTAGGCATCCATACCTGAAGGTCCTCTGCAGCCCATTCTTATAACCTCCCTAAGTTAGCATCTCATAGATGTAACTTACAGTTATTTAAATTATTGCATTGCTCTTAGAATATAATATAATGCAATATTTCTTTTGACAAGAGCAAAACATGTATATTGTGTAAAGATGAAAAAGCATTGTGTTCAATTATTTTTGGTTTAAACTTAATTGATTTTGAATGCTCTAATAGTATCTGCAATACTTATCTTCAGGTTATCCAAGGGGTTGGAGTTATGTATACTGAAATATTATTCTAGTGTATTCAAAAATTCAACCTTACTGTAGTCAATTAATAGAATCAGAGACTATAAAACTGAGAGGGCACTATATGTGTGTGTGTGTGTGTGTGTGTGTGTGTGTATTACATAATCTGTATGTGATAATGTAAATTAATGGATTTTGAAAACTATAAAGGCGTAAACAAGTTGTCTTGAGTCAAAATAAAACTCCTCAATAGGAAAAGATTAGACATTGCTGTGTTCTTGTCAAAGAAAGCTTGAGAACATGAATGATTATAAAGCCATTACAAATAACTATAAATAAACTCAAATTGCATAGCCTATGTGTGCAGGGTAATGTCACTATTATCACCATATCAGTGAAGATTCCCTTTCTTTTCCAGGACCCTAAGGGCACACCTTCCCTTAGATATCAATTTCAGGGGATGTATGAAGGGTTTCCAGTTCCAAAAGAAAGATTTCAATTTACTAGAGCAGACAGAAACCCTAGGAGTTGGTTATGGATGCCCAGAAGACTCTCTTGTAAGTACCATTCGGTCAAAAGCTTTGAAATAAATAGACACAGAATCTCAGAAGCTGGAAAAGCCCTTTTAGCTTTTCTGAGATCCTAGGTACATCTTGAGTTTCTTTCTGCCACCAGCAGAAAGAACCATTAAGCTAGAAAGGCTGTGAAGCTCCTCTGTGACTTGTGCAGTTGCTTTAGGTTTTTGTGGGTGGGGCATCTGAAGCCCAGACAGGCTGCTTGAGCATCACTAATCACTCAGGGTGAAGGAAAGTGAAGAAATTTCTAACAGAAACCACATCCCTTAAAAGAATACAGAGGGAACGCTGGCATGCCTGAATGCCACCACAAACCATAAGTTAAACCCTGAACTACTATATAGAAACTAGTGACTAAGGCCCTTTCTATATGAGAAATTGACATAATAAGCATTTACAATTATAAATTATTATATTCACTTTTGTTGGCACACAGATATCTCGTAGAGCATATTTCAATGGACAGAGTTTCATTGCTTCAGTTCAGAAAATATCTTTCTTTGATGGCTTTGAAGGAGGTTTTAATTTCCGAACATTACAACCAAATGGATTACTGTTCTATCATACTTCGGGGGTAAGTATTTGTTGTTCCCCTAGGAAACTTCTTTGTGATAAGTGTTTTAACTATGAATGAATTTTTATTAAAAGTGAGTTTCTATTCAGATTTTGACTTACACAGACACATGCAGAATGTCACATTTCAGACACTGTAAAATATTATGTGTTTTGTACATCAGGAGTTCTTAACCTGAGATTCACAGACCCATTGCTTAGAAGAGAATTTAAGGAGTCTGTGAACATGGATATGGATGGTAAAAAATATGTCTTTATTTTATGTAGCTAAAATTTATCATTCTTCGAATAAAAACATGGCAACAATAACAATAGTGTTAGCAGTACCTGTGATTTTGTCATTAAAAGAAATCACAAATAATTTTATTTCACATTACAATTGTGATAGCTATTTGCAAATATAATTTTTGTTCATGGCTACTTCCAATTTTAGAAGTAATTAGGTCTTCTACTAGATCCTATTATTTAATGCCTTAATCAAGGAGTGTGTACATATATATGTTACCATAACAGATCTATTGCTTTAAAATTTTGAATACTATTTAAATATAGTTGATTTCCTTTCTTCCTGAATAGTCTGTCTTTAAAACATTATTTTATGAAGAACTCCATATGTATAACCAAATTCCCAAAAGCATTCATGGCCCAAAAAGGAAATGGTAAGAACCTCTCTATATTATGAAGAAACATATCTGTGATTTAATCTGTAAATAGAAAAGAACATATAGACTTCACTGTTCTTGAATTTTTCTTACTATGTTTGAGCTTAGCTTATAAAGATATTATTTCAAGAATAAAACTAAAATATGTATAGGTTTGGTGACCCTAAGATCCTACTGATATATCTCAAAGAGCTGTCACACTAGTATATATACTAATGCTCCCAATCAGAATTTTTGAAAGCAACTTTATATCCATCACATTCACATTCAATTTAATTTAAGTAGGTAGCATCTGTGAGAATTTTTCCAAAGTATTTTGGACTTCTGTGCCCAAAGCTGCCTCAGATTACCCTGATTAGTTAAAAAGCAGGGTTTTTTAATTCACAAAAAGTAGTTTGTTTTGAATAGAACTCAAGGAAACTGTGCACTGAGGGTTGACAGAAGTTGGTGCCCATATAAGGAAAGAGAAGCAGGATTATTATCTGCCAATACTTTAAGACAAGCAATAAGCAAATTCAGAAAAAGAAGTAACTTCTGCTTTTTAAAACTTCTCTTCTGCCTCTATAAGTTAAAAAAAAAAGTGAAACATTTAAAAAGCCAAACTAGTAACTTAAATCTTACCTAGTCTTCTAGCTACATCCTCAAGGAGATTCAAATATTGCCTTTTTGAAAGAAATTAAATGAGACAGATGATAGAGTAGAAATGCCTGAGATAGGAAGATGACTAGGACAACTCTCAGAATAACAAAATCACCAACATTTTCAGCTCAAAATGTAGAAGTATCTTTTTTCCATTGAGACATGTCTAATTTTGTAAGCAACACCAATACAAGCAAAAGTGGGGGTTTTGTTGTTATTCATTGAAATTGCTGGGCAAGAAATTGCCTATACACTGTTTATTCCTTTAAGCAGTACTCTTAAATAAATGTTTAAACTGTGCCCATTTTTTTAGGTCCCTGCACTCCCTACTTAAAACCTGTGCTTGCATTTCAGTCAGATGTGTTTTCCATTTCACTGGATAATGGTACTGTCACCATGAATGTCAAGGGCATCAAGGTTCGTTCGGCAAGTAAGCAGTACAATGATGGGCTGTCCCACTTCATCATAACCTCTGTCTCACCCGGAAGGTATAGCTCCTCACCTAATGTTCTTCCCACCATGTGTCTTTATTTGTAAGACATAATTCTGTCAAATGCTACTGTGAATAATAGATTATTCTATTGCTTTTCTACTGTTTAAAAAAATGTGAAAGGAACAGATTTGTGTTATTTTTCTTTTTTTAAAAAAAATGCTATTACTTTTTAAGACATGCCAAATAAATCATCATCAAGTTACTTAAAGGATTTTTCCCAATAAAATGAACGGTTACAATCTTCTTGAGGGCAGTGCCTACTCACGCTATGTACTGAATGGATTTTAATGTGTTGTTGCACATAGAAGGAACTCAGCAAATACTGGTCTTGTTTAATAAGGATAGTGGAATGTGATAGACATCATTATCCAAAGTACATGTATGAATTGGATGTCAACATACTTTATATACAAACAGAGTTATGAAAAATTGTGGTATATATGTGTAATAAGAATTGTAATGCATTCCACTGTCATTTTTTTAAATCAATTAAAAAAAAAACAAGAGAAAAAAAATAAATTTTAAACTGACCAATTAAGGATGCTACATTTGTGGCCACATTTTAAAAGTTCTGGCTTTGCATTAAATTGCATGATTCTGTATTTTCTTTTTCATAATAAGAAAAATGGGAAATAAACCTCTGTTGTAGTTTGATGCTCATCTATGTCCACTTCTGGTTTTTGATGTCCACCCATCAAAGAAAATATTTAGTAGGCATTTTCTAGACTCCATTTCCAATAAAGACAAAACCACCCAATGTACTTTGCAATCAAAATGATCTCCCACAACTGTGATTAAGTGATCACTGTGAGGTGTCTGTTTTTTTTTTTTTCTCCACCCAAGAAATAATACAAATGATTAGTTGTTTGACCTTCTTGCTCTAGGAGTTTAAATTCCAATGGTTTTGGGGGCAGGGGTTGCATATAGAACTATTCAACTATTTTATCCTGGGCCTCATGAAGAACCTGGAAACTCTTTGTTTTTTCATTAATCAGATGTTACATTTCAGTTCCATAAGAAAACCTGCTTATTTAACTAGAGAGAAACTCAAGGTAAAATGGTAACTGCTCAGTATGTAAAAAAAGCTTTTTATTTTGCAGATACGAACTCGTAGTAGATAAAAACAGAAATGTAAATAGTAATTCTTCCAATGGGAAAGCAGAACAAATTCAAGCAGGTGAAAAGAAGTTTTACTTCGGTGGCTCACCCATCAGTCCCCAGTATGCTAACTTCACTGGCTGTATAAGTAATGCCTACTTTACCAGGTATAATATTTTTATTACCTAGTTTTATTCAAGCCAAAAAGAGTGAGTTTCTTTTATGGTTAACAAGGAACTTAATAAAAATAGGAGCAGCTCAGAGGGCTTAGATACTATATCTTTTGCTATGATATAGGATTGGTTTATATGGCATGAACTATTTCATGGACTCCAAAAACAGCACACTCTGTGTAGCTTTCCAACAAACCAGCTCTAATATAAAGCAAGCCTTGAGAAACTAAAAAAAAAATTATTACCAATAAATCTATACAGTTGATTTTAAAAGATCAAGATAGTAGTGAAAATATTTACATAATTAAAGTTGAGAAGTGTGAAATTGATCAGAGGCACTAGATGGCAGTAATTAAAAGCTCATATGTTTTTGAACAAATGACATACTTGGATTTGTGTGTAGGGGTTTTTTTCCCCTATTATATTTGTATTACTGTGGCTAAGTAAACCTTCATTTCTGTACCTACAAGATGCAGATAGTAATAGTACTTATTTGGTAGACTTGTTCTACAGAATAAATGAAATAATACACATAAAGCACCATGCACAGCACCTATTACACAACAGCCTATAAATATTAGATGTAATTATTTTGCACTTATTATTAATGGTGTACTATAGAGTAATATGCCAAAATCCTTGTTCAAAGTTTAATAAAGTCTTGATTTAATGCATGACTTTTTAAAAAGCCATTAATCTTAACAAAGACAATAAAGTTCCTCAAGTGCACAAACAAGCAAGGGAGACTTTAGTGCAGACAAAGAAACACAGAAGTAGACCCAGTTGTCCAGAGTGTGATGAGGGAAATAACGTTCATTTGTCAGAAAGTGTGGTGCCAGGTACATGGTTGATAATTAATTGCTCAAATGATAATTTCAAGGATTCTTGTTAAGATAGTGACAGGTAAGGACCCATCCCACATGCAAAAAAAAAAAAAACTTTTTGAATTGTCAGAGTTCTTTGACTGTCATAGCTTTCATCATATAATTCTGAACAATGTTTTTAAAGTTATTTTTTCCTCCCTTACAAATACAGGTTGGATAGAGATGTGGAGGTTGAAGATTTCCAGCGGTATTCTGAAAAGGTCCACACTTCTCTTTATGAGTGTCCCATTGAGTCTTCACCATTGTTTCTACTTCACAAAAAAGGAAAAAATTCCTCAAAGCCTAAAACAAGCCAGAATAAGAAGGTAAAAGATACTGCTGTGCAGATTTTCCACCTGCCCTCATATTCCATGCATGCAACTCTAGACATGATTGCTTTATAGAATTTACTCTAATTTGCAACTATGTACATATGAAAGATAGAATTCTTGCAGTATCAGATATTCCAGTTTACTAGCTTTGTCGCCTCCATTCTTGTTCTCAAAGAAACATGTCCAATCACCTGTTTACTCTTACCTCCAACTACTTTCCAATGCAATGGTTAAAATTGTTCTGTTATTAATTTGCGTAAATCATATTTATTGTTTAGTACTACTATTCTCTAGTATCATTTGCTTTCATATAATTATCTCAAACTTTGTCACAATCATGGAAATTATTAAAGTCTGTGATTTTTACCATTTCCCCTCCTTCTTGACATTTACTTCAACCATTTATGTGCAAGTGATCTATGACATCATCCAGACCCGTTCCCTCATCAAAATCTTAAGTTTTAAAATTCTATTCTCTGATTACTATTCTTTCTCATTCATTTAGTATGTGTGTTATTTACCTTCATTACAAATGAAATCCTAATCCCTTCTCATTCTTCCAGTAATGGTCTAATTTTAACATTGCACTCAGGTGTCAAGGCTCCCATGCTGGCCCAAGCCATTATCATCTCTCATCTGAATTACTGTCATAGTCACGGAATAGATTTCCTCACTTCTGCATTGTTTCCTGATGGTCTACTCTCAACATGACACCCAAACCCTTATAACTATAAACCATATCATGTCACTCCTCCGAATTCAGAGTAAAAGCCCAAGTCCCTGCAATTCATAAGAGGCCCAGTGTGATCCATGCCCCTTTCCCTCTCTGAGTCCCTCTCCTCCCACTTGCCTACCTCATTCGCTCTTCTGCCCACACCAGCATTTTTACTATTACTAAAGTAGGCCACCTGCACTTCCACCTTAGGATCTTTATTCAAGGTTTCTTTCTACCTAGACCATTCTTCCTCCAACTTCTGGGATCACTTAACTCTTGACCACCTATTTGTTACCACAGCAGGCCTCCTGCCTCCTACCAGCACTACTGATATCCTTTGCCCTTTTCTATTTGTTCTTTTTTCCTTAGTGAAGAATATAGCTACCACACTTAATGTAGCTACGTGAAGCTTGCTAGATGTAGTTTTAATAGCTACTAAGAAATACATGTGGCCTCTGGTTTAATTTTTTTTCAAGGATTAAAGGATTGGTATTATAATAATTTATTTTTGCAATCATTGTCTAATATTCCTTTTTATGCATTGTTATAATTCATTTAACCACTAATAGGCTTTCAGCTGTTCCAGTTCCCTACTTTTACAGGTGAACATTCTTAGACATAAATTCTTGAGTATACTGCTGAATAAGTATTTAGGATAGATTCCAGGAGGTAGAATTACTAGATCTAGCAAATTACTTTCCAAAAAGCTAACACCGATTTGTTATTCCCCATGGATACTTGAGAATATATGTCTTACCAACTATGTTCTAGACGTACATTTTTTCATAGTTTGTATGTTTCAAATTTAATTGGGGAAACAATTTCTCATTTAGTTTGTAATGTAATAATGAGTATTTTATGTAGTGCAATGGACATCCTTAAGGAGTGTCTAGCCAGCTAGTGTCTTCTCTAAGAACTGATTCTTTACCCACAGGGTAAGTCCTATCACCTCCCTGGATTTAGATGATTGAACCAGTGGAGATCATGTGAACTAAGCTGGACTTGAGATTCTGTTCCTTGGACTCTTAGAACCTAGAGAGCCTAGCTTGAGCTGGTGATTGAATAGAAAGCCCTGAGAACTGTATGTTAATCATGCACAGATAAAGCAAGCTGCTTTCTAGAAAGAATGAGAAGTTGTCCTGCTGAGAAAGAATAATGAAAGCAGACTCTCTGAGAGACAAACCTCCAAAAAAGGAATGCTCTGGTGCTTTTTAGCTTTCCAATTCCTGCTTCTGGCCCCCGGTGGGATCCTGCTATGTCTTATCTTGGTTTATATAAGATAGCATCATATCCCTCTTTTTCTTCAATAGCTCAAGTAGCTTAGCTAGTATCTCACACACAAACCTCTCCCCCACCAAAAAAAAAAAAAATCTTGCTAAACTGAACTTGGTACAAGTAGGATTATATCTAACAGGCCCTTGGAGAAAAAAATTATTCTGGCTAAGTAAATGTCATTGGGATTTACTAATAACCCACACACATATAACTTTTAAATGTAATCTTTGTATTTGAAGTAATCAGTTATAACTTGTCTTTGTCTTTTTGATCTGTATTAAGAGCATGGAGGCACAAAAGTAACAAGTATCTGGTTACCATATAGCAAGACACCAGAGTTTACTCATTTTTGCTACAGACAAAAAACAGATACTACTTGTTCTATGCATTCCCACACTGAGGCAGAGTAAGGAAAGCTAGTCAGTTAAGACACTGTGGTCCACAGAACCCCATGCTTTGCTGAGCCCCTGGGATCTAATTCACTGTTGCACTCTCACCAAGGGTAAGTGAATGCACTAATTGAGAAAGCGTGAGATCTTCTCTACCAAGACAGAGAAAATAGAGAAGACTCAGAGTTGGGGGAAGTCCACAATCCCTACCAAACCCATACTCTTACCCCTACCCTCTAGCCCCTGTGTAAAACATGTCAACGCTAGGCCCCTCAATGAAACAAAGGTGAACATATTTTCCATTAATATATTCTACTAGTATTGGAAAACAGCATAGGGTATGGAAAAAATTTCTCAAGATATATAGAGGGGGGAAAAGTCTCCCTGTAGGCCCACTCTAGCTCATTCTGCAATTTATGGCTTGAAACTATGGCTATTCCATGTAGGTGAGGCCTGAACCAAAAACTATTGATAACTAGGTATATTTCTTCCATCCAAGAGAGAAACCTTGCTTTTGTAGCAGCGAGTCAGTTTCTGGGTTCTGATGGCTATGTTCAGAAGGAAAGAGGGGAAAGTGGGAACCAAATGGGCTTTACTTTAGGATGTGTGTATCTATGAGGCCTATCTCCCTTTCTCCAACCTAACCACCACTGCAGAACCCAACTGGAGGAACTATTGTTCCAGGGTAAAGTCACTGGTACAGCTATCTGCCCTTTAACTAACCTGCCACCATACCAAAATTTTGAGAATAATTCTGGGATTTGGCTGGAGCACTGAATTTTTTGGAGGTTTTAACTTTTTCTCATATGAGATTAGGCATTTCATTATCACTCTGTTCCAATCTGCATTACAGATTCCAGAAATTTCACATTACTTTGTTCTGCTGGTAAAAACCCTCTGAGATTTCCAGAACAGCTGTGGATTTATTTTTATGTGAATAGTTCTTCAAACATTTCAATGGGAATTAAGGATGGGGGGATGTGCATAAAATTGTCTTTTCTCTTGTGGATGTGTAACCGACGTGATTCTGCATTCTGCATTTGGGGTAAAATTGGGAGTTCATAACCCACTTCAATCTAATGTATGAAATATGATATGTCAAGAGCTTTGTAATGTTGTGAACAACCAATAAAAAAAAAGTTTACTGAAAAAAAAATAAAATAAAATTTTCTTTTCTCATCTAACCCTGTCTCTCCTCCTGTTTCTTGCTGTGTTCTCCAGTCCTCCCCATGACAAACATTCCCTCTCCTATCAGGCCAGCCTTTGCTGCAAGCCATCTTCCTGAGTGGGTCACATCTGGCCATTCCCTGCTTTTAAAACCTGTATGCCTCCTTATCACCTAAAAAACAAAACTCAACTCCTAGCACCTAATATCCTTTATATCTGGCACCAACTTGTTTTCTAATTGCTAATTATCCATCTTTCTCCAAATTGATTTTCAGTTCTTGAAAAAACACGGATCATTTCTCACTTTTCTGTTTCCCACTGCGTACCACCCATGGAAGACATGCCAAAACAATGGTTCTTTCCTCTCCACTTTAACCACTGTTAATAGATGGTTGCTTGAATAAGTGAATAAATTATTAAATGATTGAGTTTATTTACATTTACTTTTATTTTGCTTCAGAAATTAAGACTAATCATTAAATATTGGCCTATAGTTTTAAAACTTTAAATTTTAACATCAAAAGTACAATTTGAAAAGCACAATATAATGTTTAGGTTGTTCTGTATTTATTCTGTCACAGATTTTGCCACATATCCTATCACCAAAACTATTCTTAGATATTTTAAAGATGTTGCTAAGTATCTTAACTTTTTACATAGCATGTATAAATAATAATAATGTGTGTTAAGGTGATATTGTTGCCTACATGAGGGTTTTAGTTGATTTTCTCAACGTTATTTTATTGCCATTTTTCCATTTTCACTATTACTTGGGATGTGCACTTAATTTAAATTATAGTTATCTCTATAGCTTCAATTTATCTCTGCTTTACTGTCACAAACTCATGTGGGTTCGTTAACATGGTATGTTTTTGTTGTTACTGCTGCAGCTACTGCCACCATTTACATATGGTGTAGGGGGAGAGAAGAGAGAGGTGCCTTCTATTTCATGAATGAAAAATGCATAAAAAATGCCTACTTTATTATTTGATTATTGATATTAATGGTGAGGACATCACAACTTATTTTTTGCTGCTAGTGTATCACTTTTATACCTTAATTTGGTTTATTCTCTACTTTTATAGGGAGAGAAAAGTAAGGATGCACCTTCATGGGATCCTGCTGGCCTGAAGTTCATAGAGCAGAATGTTCCCAGAGACTCTCTTTGTCACCTTTCCAATCGCCCTAAAGCAATAGAGCATGCCTATCAATATGGAGGGACAGCCAACAGCCGCCAAGAGTTTGAACATTTAAAAGGAGATTTTGGTGAAAAGTAAAGTAACATTCTATGCTTCCAGAAACTTAATCTCACACTCCATCTTTGTTTGCCCACATATCAACTTTTTTCCTATGATCTTTCCTTTCTGAGTCACTTTAATCTGATTATCATCAACGGGTGTTCTAAATAGTATAATTCATGCTTTCCAAGAAATTATGTTCTCTGTGACTATTTTCCCCAAATAAAAGATACATAAACAGCATTCTCCCAGGAGTTTGCAATGTTTGATCAAAAAGAAATGACAATCAAGGACAGGAAAAGGGGGCAAGTTTCAGATGACTCATAATTTAACCTTGGTATCATCCTCACTACTCCACACAAATTGCCTTCAGATTGTAAATGGGAATGCACCTGAATTTCTAGGTTAATTGGGAAAGACACTGAAAATACAAATACATGTATATGTCCATGGCCCTCCAGCTGTCTCAAACCCATCACTTCTTCACAGCGTTCCAAAAGCCTCCAACTATTTACTATTATTGAAAAACAATTTTTATAGCTTTAGTACACAAATATTCTTATGTCATCTACTTCTATCAGTTATACCAGGGAATGCATCTAATAATAAAACTCTAAATCCTTCTAATTTGCTACTTACCTAATAGAAAGAATCAGTATTTTGTATTCTTCAGGAAGAATTTAGAGTTAATGAAACTAGAAGTTATAAATAAAGTTATAAAGTTTATTTTATTTGTAAAAGAACAACTGATAAATATATCTTATACAAACTTGGAACTAAACTTCTAGAAAATTTTCTTTATATACACATTTCTACACAATGGGTTGGCTGCTTTTAAGCATGATATACACTGATTCATTTTTACTTGGAAAATTTTCAATATGTAATTTGGATTGTACACAAATAATATTATTTCTATAAAAATTTCTACATGTATATTGATAATCACTAGTATTTTTCCATACAGATAACCTTCTTTAACATAGAATTTTTACTAAGTTGTAACCATATTGTCAGAGAAAGACACAATAAGATCCTTAACTAAGACAACATTTCCATATGTGGAAATGTATCACTACTATATAATGGAGTAGGAAGAATTTACATTTTTGAACTAACCACACTTACCCATATTCATTAGTAAAACTAACAGCAGTAATGCTGCTTGGGCTAGATAGAATGGCTGCTTATTTATTCTTCCTTATGCTACATTACTTTTAGAAGTGAAAGATTATCCATAGTCTCATTTTACAAATGGTAAGCTTTTTCTTTTCACTTACCAGATCTCAGTTTTCCATAAGTCTGAAAACTCGTTCTTCCCACGGTATGATTTTCTATGTCTCCAATCAAGAAGAGAATGACTTCATGACTCTATTCTTGGCCCATGGTCGCTTGGTTTTCATGTTTAATGTTGGCCACAAGAAACTGAAGATTAGAAGCCAGGAGAAATACAACGATGGATTATGGCATGATGTAAGTTGAAGGCAGAGAATAGCATTAATGGCAAATATACACCACTATCTGAAAGATTGACTCTGATACTCCACCATTGGTCTCTAGAAATAACCTTTTTAAAATTCTGCTGCTTTACACTCAGAGTTCAATTTCAAAAATGTATTAATTCCTTATAAAATTCTTAAATGTACTTTTTAAAGACAGGCAAAGGATGAGTATAATTATTTTAACCAAAGATTCAGTAGCCAATATAAATGGAAGTTTGGTTTCTAATAATTTTTTACTTGAGTTTTTCCCACTGCCTAGAGGTTTCTAATTTCAACAATTATTATTGAATGTCTTTAATAGGCTTTTATAGCTGTGGAAGATATCAAGAGAGTAAATCTGTAAGTCAAGCCACAGAGGGGGAACAAGATGCATTACATTTAGTTACAATCACTTTTAGAGAAGGAGAGACCATGTGAGCTGGTTAACTGGAAAGAGCTTCACATAGATCTTTGCTAAATATAATCAATTTTGAGAAATTAAGCCTGTAGCTTTAAATCATTCTATCTAGGGCTCAGAAAATATACAGATAACTTCCTCTAACACATGAAGTGCTGAAGCCAAGGTGAGCCAGGAAAATACACCCATATATATATAAAGCAAGGACTGGAGACAATCCACAATAAAGACATATGATGTAAAACAAAACAGAATAAAATAAAGGATGAAGTTTCTGACATTCCAAAAACTAGATAGCCAGAAGTCTACTAAACAGAGGAAAAGATAAAACTCCTGACCTTCAGAGAAATGACCACCTTTTTATGAACTTTCTGCATATTTCCCATGGTGTTTCAACTTCAGAGTTGGGAGCAGATATAGAACAGCCTTTTCCTCCATCTTAGGATTTACCTAAGATATGCTATTTTCTTTCTCTCTATCCAGGTGATATTTATTCGGGAAAAGAGCAGTGGTCGACTAATCATTGATGGTCTCCGAGTCCTAGAAGAAAGTCTTCCTCCTTCTGGAGCTGCCTGGAAAATCAAAGGTCCCATTTATTTGGGAGGAGTGGCTCCTGGAAGGGCTGTAAAGAACGTCCAGGTAAGCTATATGGAGCTAAGCCAAGCCATTGACCTTTAGGACTGGAAGGTCACTTCATCCAGGCCCCCATTTTACACACAAGGAAACTAGCATAATTTTTTCCTAAAATTGTAGTTTTGCTGAAGTTGGAACTTCAAAGTGAGTATTGTCCCACAGGCAGTCTGTCCGCCTCAGGACAATACAAAGTCAGGAGTGACCTCTTGATTTTAAAATAGAGGTGAGATGAAAAGTTCCAGAGGTACAAATTATCATGAAAATCACATCTTATGGAGAATCTTATTTGTTTAGCAAGTACCTATATTTTTAATATAAAGAGATACCAAAACCAGAAAGCAAGTCATTCCATTATTGTAATATTCCATTATATTATATTAAATGTTATTATATTAAATGTTTCAGGACATTATGTAAACTATAATTTTATTTCTTAACACACATTCACATATGGAATTTGTAAATGTGTAAGGAATATGGGTACCCAGAAAAGAAGTGAGAAAATAAGCATTATTTTTATAGTTTAAAAATCAAAAATATTCCATCTCTAAAAAGTTGCTTAGCAATAAAAGGACTACATTGAAGAACTAAACTTTAGTTAACATAAATTTGTAAAATGTAAAATTTTTCATAATTCCTATAAACTGATGTTATCAAATACAAAATTCCAGTCTCAAAAAAACTAGTTAAAAAGCAACTCCCCAGAAAATTATTAATTGTTCAGATAGTTAAAATAATTAAGGAATTACTTGGTTTCTCATGGGGCATCTGTGAGTGCTGAGAAAATGGATTTTAAGAAATGTCTTCTTCTTTCAGATTAACTCAGTCTACAGTTTCAGTGGCTGTCTTAGCAATCTCCAGCTCAATGGGGCCTCCATCACATCTGCTTCTCAGACATTTAGTGTGACCCCTTGTTTTGAAGGTCCAATGGAAACAGGAACTTATTTTTCAACAGAAGGAGGATATGTTGTTCTAGGTAACATGAATGCTGTGACTTGAATGTGGTTTACCTTCACTTAAACTCATGTTAATGCTTGATCTCCAATGGAACAATGTTGAGAGATGTTGGGACCTTTAAGAGATGGTTAGGTTGTTAAGAAAGATTAATGCTTTTCAGCCAGGCACAGTGATGCACACCTGTAATCCCAGCAGCTCAGGAGGCTGAGGCAGGAGAATGGCAAGTTCAAAGCCAGCTTCAGCAATGTTGAGGTGCTAAGCTACTCAGTGAGACCCTGTATTTAAATAAAATACAAAATAGGGCTGAGGATATGGCTCAGTAGCCAAGTACCCTTGAGTTTAATCCCCGGTACACACCCGCCACCAAAAAAAAAAAAAAAAAAAGATTAATGCTTTTCTCATGGGGTGAGTTCTCACCCTTCAGGGACTGAATTGGTTATGGCCAGTGGTTTGTTAGACCGTCTAGCACCTCCCCTCCCTCATTCTCACCCTCTTGTACGCATATCCCTTCTACACAAGCATGCTTGCCCTTGCCTTTCCATTTCCACTATGTTCTGGAACCTTCCAGTCCCCAGAACTCTGAGTCAAATAAATCCTTTTTCTTTATAAATCATTCCATCTTAGGTATTCTGTTATAGCAACAGAAAATGGACTTGAAAACATGAGTCATGAAATGCTTTTTCCTGGAGGTGGCTAAGAGGGAACATCAGGCTCGGAGTAAAAGAGCACTTGCCTAGCACCACAAGACACAAGGTTCAATTCCTAGCACTGGCAAAAAAATTAAAAACTAAAATAAGACAAAACTCCTCCAAAAAAATAACCTCTTTTTCCAAGAACCACCATGGTTCCCTTCCACTACGCTAAATCAAATATGCAATTCCTACCTGTTGCTCTACCTTCCCCAGGTTCTTCAGTCCTGCAATCTTCTCAAAGTTGGCCATCTTGACATCTTTAGAATTTCCTGTGCTATTCCATGACCTGAACTGTATTGGCTCTTGGTTACCTTGCTCCTGAAAGTCTTCCCCTACTCCCTCTTAACATGAACCATTGTTCCCACTAAATAAAATTCCACTTTCTCCCTCTGCCCCACAACACTAGTAGATGACACTATCCTTCGGATATCTTATTTCTGGGTTTTTATTCTCCTCAGTCATTACTCTCTTGCTTATTCATTCAACAGTTTTTATTGTGTGCCCCCTGTATGGAAGTTGCCTTGCCAGAGGATGGAATATAATTGTTTTCACAATAAATAAAATCATAAACATTCTATATAACAATCACTTAGTGTGAGGAAGATACCAGAGTAGATGCTGGGAATGAGGATAGAAGAAGATATAAAAGCACATGTCTCCTATTTCAAGGCACTCAGGTACTCTGTACATCCCCTGAATAAAGAGTATGCAGCAAGTATGCTTTCTTAGACTACCACAATGTTCAAGAGAATAACCAGCATTTATCTTTCCTCTCCTTGTCTGGCTCCTAAGTTTTCTTTCCTTCCCTGTCCCACCTGCTCACTCCTACTAAAGTACACATTTCTTAGCCCTTCCCTGAATTTCAGTGAGAAATCTAAAGGTGTAGACAGCTTGAAATTCATAGCCAAATGCACAATTTATGTTCTTTTCCATGAACATTAATAGCTGGAACATTATTAAAGTGATTTATAAAGAAACACATCAAGCAGACACTATTAAGATGCCCATGTGTTCAATGAGCCTCTTGGAGTGAACACAGCTATTCTTAATAAAAATTGTTTGGGTTCATCATAATAACAGCTCCTAAATACTTTTGCTGCTCTCATTCTCTCCTCTGAAATGCTTTGCAGTACTGGCACAAGTTAGTTCTTTAAGAATTCTTTCAAAACACAGATCTGGTCAAGTCATCTCCCTTGATAAGTGACCACAAAATAAAAACAAACTTCCATCTTTGAGCATTGGAGCTCTTCCAGGTGTGGATCCCCACTCACCATGCCTGCTTCTGCCCTTACAGGGACTATCCAGCCAGCCTGGGCTTCACTATGCTGTCCACATGTTCCATCCTCTGTAGCTGGGTCCAAGCTCCCTCCTCTGCCCAGATTGTCCTGTCCTCCTTCTCACTCCTGAAATAGTAAATGGTGCTGCTAGTTGGAATTCATTTCTCTTCCCCTGAACTTCCATAGCACATAGAGTATTTTTAGTGTGCTGGCCCCACCTCCATGCCCCACAAGAATGATGTGTTATTTATATTACTCCCCTGAGTTTTATGTGGTGTTGGAAAATAGCCTTTTCTTCTTACCTGTTGAGAAATGCAATGAATTTTTGAAACTAGATGCAAAAATATATAATTATAAAATCATGCCATAGTTACAAATTTTATTTTGCTGTTCTTGAGGCTTATAGTATTTCTCTCCACAGATGAGTCTTTCAACATTGGATTGAAGTTTGAAATTGCATTTGAAGTTCGTCCCAGAAGCAACTCTGGAACGCTTGTCCATGGCCACAGTGTCAATGGGGAGTACCTAAATGTCCACATGAAAAATGGGCAGGTAACATCTTTTTGAAAAATTTAACAGTCTGTCTCATTTAACCTTTCATTCTAATCAAAAACAGATTTATTTCACATAATTATTTTATCTTATCAATCAATAAAAACCAGAAAGCTGTAACATGAAATTTAAATGTAGGAAACATTAGAATTCACATTGATATGTTGGGATTCATCTGATTAGAACAATGTCAGGAAATTACGGCAAAGGTTTCAGGAAAAGAAGATCACCAATCACAGCACAGAGTTTTAACCAATGAATTGTCATTTTTTTTTCAGCAAATTAAAGCAAAAAAAAAACCCCAATTATCAAAATCAACAACACAAAAACATCTATCTTCCTGAATATCTATAAATGTTTATCAGATAATATACATCAAAGATACATGCATATATATCTAGACATATGTATTATTCTGTTACTATAAATTTTTAATTGTTACAATTAAACTCCACTTTCACCCTTAAATACCACTTAAAACACTACTAAAATACTACTTATGAAGGTATTCAAATAAATATTAAGGAAAAGATATATTTATATTATGCCTCTCAAACTTAATGTAACTGATTTTTATTTGGATTCTAGTATATTTTATTAAACCGTATAAAAATAGAATTTCTCCAGATATGGTATTTACTACATGTAAGGGATTATTCAAGATGCTTTATATGGATTTACCCATTTAGTCCTCCCAATATCTCTAGGCTGTAGGTAATATTATCATTCTTATTTTACAAAGAGGAAATGGATGCAGACAGTAAGTTAGATGGGAGTCAGGCAGTCTGGCTTCAAGGCCCATGATCTTCAACAATATTTTGAACTTCTTTGTATAACACATTCTATCTTGAGAAATTAAAGGAATTTATTCAATTGCATTTCCTATCATTCCTCTCTTCCCATCTTTTCTCCCTTGTGATTAGTTTGCTGTCTCTCCATGGAGCACTCCCAGTTTAAACTATTTCTATTGCCTACCAAAGAGTGACCCCTTGTGTTCAAATTGCAAAGTTACTCATATGTGGATATTTGTTAAGAGTATTGTTTCCTTGGGTGGATTTTTGTTAAAGTATTGCTTCAAGAAATTCAGTTTTACAATGACAAGGAGAAATTAAACTAAATTATATAAGTTAACTCTCTTTTGTAGGTCATAGTGAAAGTCAACAATGGCATCAGAGACTTTTCTACCTCAGTGACACCTAAGCAGAGTCTCTGTGATGGCAGATGGCACAGAATAACAGGTGAGAAAATATAGGTGTCCTGGGTTTCCTTTACAAAGATGAGCCTGCACACCCACCTGAGAAATGATGGCCTGGCAGAATTTATGTGATATGCATGACGACGACGGATGATAATCTAAACGTGACCAAGAGAAGTGTTATTATTATATTAAAATGTGTATATTGAATACACATGTGATTTGAAATATAAATGCTGCCAAAATAGTGGAGTTGTTTACATAATGAGTAACTTATGAAGCAAAAAAGTAGCACAAGAGTATCCTAAATATTTTCCCTTTTGAAGGAAAATGTTAGTGATTGCTCAGTTAGACATTGTTAAACTTAATATATTGACATCTTACTGATATAGGAGAAAGTGTAGGGTTTTATTCTGGAATAAATAAAAGTCATTGTTGTGATAAATTATTCTCTTCATGTGAAAATTAATCACTCTAGTTCCATTTATGACCAGTCTTTGCCCAATATTTCACTGTATTTCAGTTATTAGAGATTCAAATGTGGTTCAGCTGGATGTTGACTCTGAAGTGAACCATGTGGTTGGACCCCTGAATCCAAAACCAATTGATCACAGGGAGCCTGTGTTTGTTGGAGGTGTTCCAGGTAAGCATTGTTTAAAACAAATAAGTTTCCAAATCAAAAAAATAGTAAGTTCTTACGATTTTCATTATGTTATTTAGAAGTAAGCCATGTGTTTTCATAATTCACCTAATAACTCAAAGGATTTTATGTCCTCTAATAGGAAAAGCAAACAGAAAATTGTGATTTCTTATCCAAGAAGCACATAAAAACTGGTGTTATAGCCAACAGATATTACTCACATCTTGATGTATTTGCTTATTTTTTGTCTCCTTTTACATATCCTATCTATACACAAACACACATTGAACCATTCTATTTTATCCCTAACACCAAAAAAAAACCCTCATTTTCTAATACTGCTCTAAGATCTGAAAACCTTGAGGATTAAAATTTTGCTATTAATTGTTCCCCTTCTATAAAAGGAAAAAATGTGAAGTACCCCACCCCACCCCATCCAAGATTAGTCTAAATTGTGAAAACAGCTGCAGACCATAAGTTATGTTGTTCTTGTTCCCTAGGAGAGGTTCCCAGCTGCAATTCTATAAACATCATCATTCCCATCACCTTGTCTTCTGCCAAGAATGGCATATAATACAGGACAGTGATAAAAGGATACTTATACCACTCCCCCCTACACAATCGTTTTAAACCTCTAGAGCAGGGACCATATCCTTATGTTGAATGTGATTGTTGTTTTTAAACATTTCACTACCTTGAAAAGAAAAGCTGTGAGGAATAGAATATATATATATAATTTCTGCATCTGGAATTTGGTGGAGATTTTAATAGTCTCCTAACTAGATTATCTTAGATTTACCCACATCAAGACAGCCAAGAGAATGAAAAAGCATAGATCAAATAAAGCATCTCAACTTGGGTCCCCAAAATAGTAGTAATTAAGTACTCCTCTCCTTTGTAATGCAAATATTTCAAAGGTCAGTTTTAACAATGATAGCAAATCAGGGATCAAAAGAAATACTTAAGACCCTCACAAAGCAACCTTTCCTTTTTTTCACTTCCCTACCCACCTCCCATTGCCATTCCCTAGTTCTGTTGTCCAGTTCCTGGCTTTGGTTCTGAAAGGAATTCAGCAAAGGTCTCTATTTCACTTCATGCAGATAGAGTGTGAAAAATGTCTCACATCCTTCCTTATATTTCTGAGTATTGCTTCCTTCCTAAAAATTACAATGTAGTTTAAAATACTTCACAGGTTCCTAAGGGTCCACAGGATCAAATTCAGAATAACAAGCAAGGTCCCTGATCATCTGTCCCCACCTTCCACCTACCTCTGGGATCTCCCCATACCTTCTGGAACTTGAAGTTTCCTAAATTTTCAATGGTGCTCTCTTAGCTCCAGGCTTTTACACAAGTACACAGGGCTACAGTTTCTGAAAAATATTCTTTTTTTCTTCCTCTAGTACCTTTATAGAGAACAGCTTCTCCCACTCCCCCCCCCCAACCTAATTCCTTACTGACCCCTTTAGGATTCAGCTTGGGCTTTTATTTACACATGCCCATCTCCTGAGGATGTGTATGCATACCAGTGTTGTAGCATTATCAGAAAATGCTGTCAAAGCTAAGCAGTACACCCCTTGCTGCCAAGGACCATGATTTCACTCAACATAGAGCCTTATGGAGGGTCTAATAAGCACTGTGCTAGGCCCCCAGGATGTGGATAAAACAAGCATAGGCTTTCATCCTGGAAGTTACAGTGTTTGTTCTTCCCTCTGTACCCCAAGTGCTTACCCATCATTCAAACAAATATTTCTCTTTGATTTTTGTTGGTTTGTTTTTACAATCTGATCCTAGCATCCATCACACACTGCTTCCAATAAGTTCTACAGACTAGGTGGACAAGATGTACCTAACATCAAATTCAGCCTGTCCAAAACATAATAGCAAATTTTAGCTAATGAGCCAACACACAGGAACTAGCAGGGTAGGGTGTTCTAACCACCAACCCACTGCCACATTGCAGCTTTTAATTCTATCTAGGAAACATGCCAGCAAGCATAGAACAAAAGCAATTATAATTTAAGTTGAATGTAATTAATTATATCATTTTGAGCTATTCCATATTAATTCTATCGAAATCACATCAGAAACCAGGGCATTAATAAAACCCCTATGTACCCTGAATTCTCTTGGAATCCCAGTCAGTCATACCACTCAGAACTCTGCTGACGCATTATTTCTACCACCAAAAAAATAATGAATAAAATTCATAAAACTTCTATACAAAAAGAGTCAACTTCATTGTATGATAATTTAAAAATTAAAGGTGAAAATTAGAAAAAACTTTAATGGAGCCCACACATGGATCTAACCATTCACTTTTCTTTTATGAATTCTTCTTTATAATATAGTCATAGGAAATTGAAAATGTTCCCTCTTAAAAACATGCATTGACTTTATCAATCAATTACTTAGGGTCCTGAGGAAACTTTATGTCACTACTTACAATTAATTGTGTGATATGTTAATGCAAACCATAATTGCTGTATCAATTATTTTCTCCACATGATTTCTTCCATGAACCAAAGGGTGGAAAACTTGGGCAGAATCAAAACCCATGTTCTAAATATAGTCTACAATGTGGGCCAAAGCATTAGATGTTTCTACTCCTTATAATCTTCCCTATTCACTCATTTTTATTCTGATGAAATATAAAAAGCAGACTTGAAGAATATTTTTTTTCATACTAATCTTGAGGCAAATACAGGGAACTGATCTCCCAGGCCCCTTCCAAATCTAAAACTCAATGATTATCATTCTAAGTATGAAATGCTATTTCTGTGATTTTCAGTACACAACTTCTGCACATTATAACTCTTCATTGCTTAGAAAATTTATTACAGCTGCTTGATGTTTAATTTGCTGACCTATTTTATGTTCTTTCCCAAGTTACTGATTTCTAAGTGTTTTTCACCTTTTATCTGTTACTGCTCACATAGTTGTTTGTACCTAAGAAGCTTTGACTAAATAGATTTTAATTTTGTGATACTTCTAAGCTCTCTGAATTGCTTTATATTATATTGCTATCATCCCAACACGTTTAACCATGTCTGTACAATTAATAAACATAGGCTTCTTCTATGTCTAATTAAGATAAGGAGAGAGAGTCCACCTGGCATACCACAGGGCACCTGTGCTCACACAAAGACTAGGCTAGTTATCACTACCCTATTTATAGTTCTTAAGCCCTGAACTCAGGAAAATTAAATTTTAGTTTACTTGAATTCATTATTTTCTCATTATATTTCATGAGCTTGGCAAAAAATAGTTTGAAGATGAAGAGTAATGAGATGAATTAACATTATGTCCCAAAGTAGTGTGGAATCTAAAATGTCTTTCCCCCTTCTCAACAAAGCAGAGAAAATAATTGAAGCCCAGGTGAAATTAACTCTAAAAAGCATAGGTAGATTATGAAAATTCACAGCTGAAGCTTTGTGTAAATGGTAAATTTTCACCTTGGAAGATAGCTACAATATACACAGAAATTTGATTACGGAAAGCCAGGCAAAACAATAAAATTACCATAATGTTCATATTACTTCAGAAGCAGATGATGTTCCTGAGAGTCAATCCTAACTATATTCCATTTTTAACATACAAATCATTTTGATGATATGAGCAATTATTATTTTTATCCTCTACCAGGAAGTTATAATTGGGCTTGGAATACCTCCATTGCAAATTTTGCTTTCTTTCTCTTTTCAGAATCACTACTGACACCACGCTTGGCCCCCGGAAAACCCTTCACAGGCTGCATCCGCCACTTTGTGATTGATGGGCGCCCAGTGAGCTTCAGTAAAGCAGCCTTGGTCAGCGGAGCTGTGAGCATCAACTCTTGTCCAGCAGCCTGACACAACCAAGCACAGTTGCCCAGCATACAGAGTTCTTTAGAGCACTGAAATAAACATAGGGCCAGCCAGGAGGACTAGCAACTTCTCCTCCCGTGGAAGCTCTCGTAGTTGAATGGGACTTAAATGAATTATCAGGGTATGGAGGCTTCTTCTCATTTGGATTCCTTCTTTGGATCCAAAATATCTACAAAGGACGACAATTGTATGGGTAGTAAACTTGTATTGAGAGCACACATAATTCCTGCTGGTGAAATGACTGTTCCTGTCTAATAAAACAGAGAAGGGATTCTAAATAAACACTGGCACACATTTTTAAAGTGAAGCTACATTCTTGGATTCATCATTCTTCTTTCAGGAAAGATAGCTTTCAATCTATACCAAAATATCTTTGTCCCATGCTATCTTTTTATCTTAAAAAGATTTAATAATTTGTGTATAATCTAAAATTAGATGATAGATTTGCTTTTCTCCCTTTTACTTGATCTATAAACTTAAGACTATTTTAGTTTTATAGCTGCAAAATGGCAGTATGATTATTTCTAAATAAGAAAAAAAATAATTAAACTAATAATTCCTTAAAAGAAAAATAAAATTACATGAAGGAAGGCTCAAATATTATATTATTATTACTATTATTTTGTGTTGGTATTACCAAGGACATTCATTACAACAGAGATAACAAAAATTGTAAAATTCAACTCAAAAACATAAAAGTCCTTTTATTAAAAGTTTTCCTTCTACATGCCTGCAACACAACCAATCTTATTTCTAAAATTTTAGAATCTTTTTCCTAAGCATCTTTGTAAATAAAGCCTAGAAAAAGAAAAACAAATTGAATAGCTGCTAGAATATTAAAAATACAGAAATTGGGATAAAAAAATTATATGTGAAAGGATAAACAACTCTAAAGTCCAAAGTCCAAATGAGAGAAGACAGGCCCCACAATCAGTAAGACAGAGTATACATAAAAGGAATAATTATTGAGGGAAATGGGTATAAATATTTTTAGGAATTACCAAAGGGAGTAAAAAAATCTCTTAGCTTGAAAGGAACACACACACACACACACACACACACACCTATTTATATTCCCCCACTAATTTTTAATCTCAGATATATAAAGATAACTGACAATATTGATGAAAATAACTACATCTGCTCATAGAGGACTACTGTCAGCTACCATGATAAGCTAAACTAAACTTGTTTCCGATGTTCATCATGTTAATCCTATATGAGACAACATTTGCAGCTCAGGTCACCAGTCCACTGACATTCAGCTAGACCTAGGATCCAGGGTTCAAAACAAGGCTGCCTGCCTCCAGCAGCTGTATGACTGCCCCCCTTACTTCCCTGCAAGAGGAAGGAAGAATGTTTCCCTTCTAAGGTGAAAGAAGCTTTTATTTCCTTTTAGTTAAGCTAACATATCAATACTTCACACAGTAAAAATATAGGTTAAATGCTCATAGTCATTTTGACCAATCATTTGTAGCTTCTGTCAGTTCAGTGTCCCTTCAAAATGAAGAGGCCCTTGGATACCCTTGGCTTGAAGAATATTTGGGCCTGTGTTCCCCCCTCTTCCTTTCATGGCCAAAACTCCCTGGACAAGAAGAGAATCATCCTGTGACTTCCCAGTTACGCCCATTTCATACACTAAGATATTTTTAAATGTAAACTTCCAGTTTTCTTCCCATCTTGTTGCTATTATCACCATACATTATTTTTATGTTATCCTTCCTACTAATTTCCTTTAATCACCTGTTTTTAAATGAGGAAATGGTTTATAAGTTTATATATTTTCCATTTCTTGTGCTATATCTATAGATCTAAATTTCTATCACCATTTTCTGTCTGAAAAACTTTTTTGAATCTTTTAGTAGAGATCTATTAGGGATGAATTCTCTCAGCATTCATTTAGCTAAAAGTCTTGTCTATTTTCATTCTTGAAAGATACTGCAAACATATCGTCATCTTGAATATGTGTTTTCTGATGTAAAGTGTGCTCTCATTATTTTTGTTCCTCTGGTCATTTACTAATCAATTATAAGATTCTCTTTTTAATTATGGTGTATCACTGTTTTATTTTTTCCATGTTTCTTCTCCTAGAAAGGGGTTGGTTACACTGCTTGGATCTCTTAGTTTATTCTTTTCATCATATTTTGAAAACTTGCATATTATTTTTTCAAATATTTGTCTATCTTCCTCCTACCTCCTCCAAGGAAACTTTTTTATATACATGTTAAGAGTGCTTGATGATAAAACACAAGAAGTCATGTGAAACAAAAATTTATGCTTTTTATTCATTCCTTTTTCTTCATATTCCATTTTTGGATAACTTGAACAGCTATGTCTTTAAGTTCATTAGTATTTTATTTCCCATTATCTAATGTTTTAATTCTATTCAGTGTGTATTTTTTATTTCAGATATTTTCATTTTCTAGTTCTACTTAGGTCTTTTAAAAAACCTTCCTTTTCTCTCTTCATCATTACAATGACTTCACATCTACTCAAACATATGAGTATATTTATGGTAGTTTGTATATTAAAGCTATCATTTATCATTCTATTTTTCTACTGAATGAAGCTTCTCGTGACTATGGATTATATTTCTTTCCATTTTTGCTTGCCCATTAATTTTTTATTAGATGCTGATCATTGTGGATTTTACATTTTTGGTGCTAGATTTTCATTGTAGTTCTTTAAATTTTGAGTTTTCCCACACTTGAATACAGTTAAAGTAATTGGAATCAGTGTTGTCTCTTCAAGTCCTGATCTGAGCATTGTTAGGGCAGGTTCAGAGCAGCTTTCCCAATCATCCCCCAAGTCCACTCCCAACCCCACTCTGATTATACTTGCTAAAGACTCAGAATCCATTTAATAAAAGAACTTTTCATCATGCTAGTTGAAACACAAATTATTTCCAACCTTGTATGAATTGTATTTTTTATCACTACTCCTTTCCTGTTATTCTTTTTCCCAGTCTTGGGCAATTTCCTGTCTGGGTTTTCTTTTCTTTCTTTCAGGAGCGTTACACTTTTTATCTGGCATACAATTATGTTACTTAGGCATCATCTTGATTGTCTGAAGTCTTATTTTTAAGCTTTGTTAAAGTTGGTACACTAGTTTTTAGGCTAGAGCTCATTTAGTCTTCCTATAGAGACATGACTTTTTTGAATCTCTACTCATTATCCCACATGTTCAACAAGGACTTTTCTCTTTGGTTGGTTGTAACTTGAATATTTCCCAGCTGATAGTGTAAGTTATGAGAGTTTATCATTTTATAACTTCATGGCAGTTTTTTTTTCTTTTTTAACTAATATAGTACATATGCATCTATGTACATATAATTATAAGCTAATAGATTTTTCATTTTTAAAAAAGACCTATGTATCTCTTCAGGGACAGTAAGAAACTGAGAGAATTTTAACTGACCCTAAATCAGTCCTTTGGAGAAGACAATTTTATTGGATGGATGGTGACAGCCATGAAGAGGAAAGGAAAGCAGGCTGAGTCCTGGGTACTACTGCAAGAAGAAAAATAAAACATATAGAGCTGGCCTAGACCTCAAAGGTTATCCTTATCCTTTTACTAATAAAGTAAAAAGATCCATCTGAACTTTTTCAATACTGATAGACAATTTTAAGATGACTGGTTGGGACTTGGGGAATAATGTGATAATGGGTCATTTTTCCTGGAAAAGATAAGGGTTAAAACCATAGCCTTGACCTTATTAATAAATTTAACCAATAATCTGAGCTCCCAAATGAAAGCAGTTAAAATACTTTGCAGATTAACCATGGACTAGGAACTTTTTTGATCTTGGATATTCTTCCAAAAAGCACAACGCCCAGGCTCCATTGCTTACCCAATATAATTTTTGGCAGAGCATTATCAAAGATTATCAAGCCATAAATGAGCTAGGGTATTCAGATGAAGGGACTTAGCTAAGTATTAACCTAAATATAAACAAAGGAAGTTAACTTAAAACACATTAAGTATTTAAAATAGGCCCTACATGAGAAGAAGCAAGATGATAGATTAGGATCATCCCTCACAAAAAAATAAATTTTAACAACTATGCACATTAAAAAAAACTTCATTAATACCTAAGGAAACCAGATGAGAGACCCTGATTTCACAAATAGTAAGAAAATTATGCATTGAAGAGAATAGAAAAGACAATTTTCACATTACCCTCCTAACTGCTGGCAGAACAGCATGGAGAAAATCCCCATCTACTTGGAGGAAGGAGAGGGAAGTAAGCTTAGGAATTTGCCTTGTAATCCAGCACTAGGCCACCACAGTAAAACCTAGCACCAAGCAGAACCTCTTGACTCAACACCAATATTCAGAGACAGAGCCCCTAGACCTACTTCAACTCAAGATAGGAAACCACAACTCCAGGAGGATGAGCTCAAGTTCTGGCCTATGTCACCACCAGAAAACTATGGTAGCCTTGGGCCCTGAATAAACCTCAGCAGTGAGCTGGCCATCTGCCTGACATTGTGCTGGCCTAGCAGCCACAGGCTTTGAGTTTGACCAAGTAGTACATTGGCCATGGCAGCCAAAGGATCCTGTGGGCAGTGGTCCTCAGTATAGGGTGCTCCCTAAGACGGCAATGACAGAAGTTGTCATAGGCTCAGTGACCTGATTAGGTTGACTGATTAGTCAACTTGCCCTGAATCTCTGGACAAATTTATGGAAACTCCCAAATACACCCAAACTGTGAATACTGTATTAGGTACCTATGTCAGTATGCAGATATCAACTCATGGCCAAAAGAGTCAGGATCAACCAAGAAAACATGATGGCGTCAAATGGACAAAATAAGGTACCAGTGACTGATCGTGAAGATATGGAAATGGAATTACTACCTGACAGAGAATTCAAAATAGATGCCTTACATCTATCAGGGACTTCAAGTATTTGAAACAATTAAGAAATTCATCAGAGAAATTTGTAACAGAGATTGAAATAATTTTAAAAAAACAAATAAAATAGGCTCCATCTGACTGATAACCATGGTAGATTAAGTTTCATCTTGAATTATTAATATTAATCATCCAAGATGATCTCTAAGGCACTTCTGTGAAATATTATTCTGCCTTGTCTGTTACACATAACTGATAACTTATCACTATGTGTTTTTTACTGGTTACATTTCTCCTTTTTACTAAAATAAAATAGTTCAACTATTGTCATCATCCAACGGTGCCACCACTTTTATTTGTTTACCAGATCATAAGATGATCTTGGCCCATTACCCTTGACCTAGTCAACCCTCAACAACAGACTTAATGATGCTATTTAGGATGCATTTCCTTGCTGCTTTGTGCAGGTGGCTTTCGCATTGTTGCATAGACAGTGATGGGAACATCAGTTATTGTCAGGCAATGACTTCCAGGGCATCTTCGGAGTTGCCTGAATAAAAGAGCAAATAACATGTAATAATTAGATACTAAACAGGAAAATTTTTAGAGTACCAAAGTTTGAGTATATATTCAACTGTTTTAAATCACTTTGAAATCTTTGAATGGTACAAAATAAGTATAACACAGAGGCATTAATGAGCCAAACATTCTAGGCTTATGTAGCAAAGAAATTGTGGCTGTTGCCAAATATTTAATTACTGAAAGTTCACAAATATCAAAATAACCCTCCAAATTTTTATTTTGAAGGGTATGCAGGAATTGCTAAATAGCAAATTAAAGTACACTGTTATAAACCTAAGTGTTAATACCATGGCAATTCATTCATAAAAAAACTTAAGAATCAGATCATTCATACACTAGCCTTTGTGTGGGCATATGTTTTCATTTATTTAGGTGTAGAATGGCTGAGTCATATGGTAGGTTTATGTTTAGCTTTTAAGGAAGCTGCCAAACTGTTTTTCCAAACTTTTATATCATTTGATATTTTCTCCAGAAGTGTACAAGATTACCAGTTGCTCTGCATCCTTGTCAACACTTGGTATGGTCAGTCTTTTTAATTTGAACCTTTCGGGTGAATATGGACTGAGATCTCATCATAGTTTCCATTTATAATTCTCTGATGAGTGATGATATAGAACATTTTTATGTGTGTTTTGGCCCCTCATAGATCTTCTTTTTTGAAATATCTGTTCAATTTTTTCCCGTTATATAAAATATATTGTTTGTCTTCATATTATTGACATGTAAGAGTTCTCCATACATTTAGAGTACAAGTCCATTGTCTGAATATTTTTTCCCAGTCAGTGACTTGCCTGTATGTTTTTTTAATTTGTTCTAAATGTCTATCAACAAGTAAATAGATAACAAATTGTGCTACATCTATGCAATGGAATCCTACTCAGCAATTAACAGAGCAAAATATTGATTGAATGGATGAATTTCAAAATCTTTTGTACTCCTCAAAAAAAAAAAGAATGCATAGTGTAGATTCCCTTCCTATAAATTCTAGAAAATGCAAAGGAATATGTAGTGGCAAAGGTAGACCAATGGACATGAGGGTTCAGGGAAGATGGATTATTAAGGGGTATGAGGGAACTTTTGGAAGTGATGGAAATTGTTGTCTTGATGGAAATGGTTTCATGAGTATAGACATTAGTTGAAGCCCATTAAATTGTAGTTTTATATGTGTAAAAAAAGAATCATTTTAGTTGGATGATTTCAAATCTAGAATATTTATTTTAAAAAATTGAACAAAATATTCCACATATAATCAAATGTTGATGGAATCTCAGGTTTAAAATAGGTCTTAAATGTCACTTTAAAAAATGCATGTAGTGTCTGAATTTCCTTTCCTACATTCCCACCAAATACTCAGCCTTGAACACTTCTAAAGAAAAGCTCAAAACTTTCAAAGTAGCCAATTACATCCTTGATAACTACCTTATTAATATTAAATTTGTGACCCCCAAATCCCTAAACCATGAGAAACCTAACAATATAGTATTTACTGTTTTGCTACAGAAAACAGCAAAAGAGTGTAACAAATCCAATTTATTTGTAGGGGTTTTTTTGCAACTTTGCAAAAATGATTTTTTTCATAGAGTCTCTTTTTCTGAAGATGATCTTTGTTTTAATTAGTTGCTCAAAACATTACAATGATCTTGACATATCATATATCATACATTTGATTCAAATGGGGTATGAATTCTTATTTTCCCACGTGTACAGATTGCAGGATCATATTGGTTATAATACTGTCATACTAGTGTCTGTTGTTTTCTGCTGCCCTTCCTATCCCCTTCCTATCTCCCCGCTTCCCTCCTCTCCCCTCCCATCACCTCTCCTATCCCATCTACTGTAACACATTTCTCTTTTTTTCCTCCCCCCTCACACCATCTTATATGTAATTTTGTATAACAATGAGGGTCTCCTTTCATCTTCCATGCAATTCCCCTTCTCTCTCCCATTCCCTCCCATCTCTCGTCCCTGTTTAATGGTAATCTTCTTCTCATGCTCTTCCTCCCTGCTCTGTTTTGAGTCGCCCCCCTTATATCAAAGAAGACATTTGGCATTTGTTTTTCAGGGACTGGCTAACTTAGCATAATCTGTTCTAATGCCATCCATTTCCCTGCAAATGCCATGATTTTGTTATTTTTTAGTGCTGAGTAATATTCCATTGTGTATAAATGCCACTTTTTTATCCATTCATCTATTGAAGGGCATCTAGGTTGGTTCCATAGTCTAGCTATTGTGAATTGTGCTGCTATGAACATTGATGTAGCTGTATCCCTGTAGTATGCTCTTTTTAGGTCTTTTGGGAATAGTCTGAGAAGGGGAATAGCTGGGTCGAATGGTGGTTCCATTCCCAGCTTTCCAAGGAATCTCCATACTGTTTTCCATATTGGCCACACCAATTTGCAGTCCCATCAGCAATGTACAAGAGTACCCTTTTCCTCACATCCTCACCAGCACTTGTTGTTGTTTGACTTCATAATGGCTGCCATTCTTACTGGAGTGAGATGGTATCTTAGAGTGGTTTTAATTTGAATTTCTCTGATTGCTAGAGATGGTGAGCATTTTTTCGTGTATTTGTTGATTGATTGTATATCCTCCTCTGAGAAGTATCTGTTCAGATCCTTGGCCCATTTGTTGAGTGGGTTATTTGTTTTCTTGTTGTTTAATTTTTTGAGTTCTTTGTATACTCTGGAGATTAGGGCTCTATCTGAAGTGTGAGGGGTAAAAATTTGTTACCAGGATGTAGGCTCCCTATTTACTTCTCTTATTGTTTCTCTTGCTGAGAAAAAACTTTTTAGATTGACTACGTCCCATTTGTTGATTCTTGATTTTATCTCTTGTGCTATAGGTGTCCTATTAAGGAATTTGAAGCCTGACCCCATGAGATGGAGATTAGAGTCAACTTTTTCTTCTATTAGACACAGTTTTTCTGGTTTGATTCCTAGCTCCTTGATCCATTTTTGAGTTAACTTTTGTGCATGGTGAGAGAAAGGGTTTAAATCTCATTTTGTTGCATATGGATTTCCAGTTCTCTCAGCACCATTTATTGAAGATGCTATCCTTTCTCCATTACATGCTTTTAGCACCTTTGTCTAATATAAGGTAGTTGTAATTTTGTGGATTGGTCTCTGTGTCCTCTATTCTGTTATAACATTCTTGCTGCCAAAGACAGTGTCTAATTAAAGTGACACTAAATTTGAGATCTGTCTTTTTTATATTTGTAGCCTTATGCCTACCACGGTGCCCAACATATAATAACACTAAAGATTTATTTAATTGAGCATTCTCTAATCTTGAAAACTATCAATAAAACAAGCAGCTGAAAATTTACCAAAAAGAGAAAGAATTACAGAGATACGAAATACAAACTATGTTTTGTTTTTTTTTTTAAATGGGCTCTCTTAACACTAATTTAATAACAGCAGTGTTTGAATTCCTGGGGTTTTTCTTGCTAACACTGAATATGTATTAATGATAGAGAATACATATTTCTTCAGTTGTCAGGACGAGAAGACTTTACCTATTTGGTGACATCTCTTTCCCATTACAGGCAGCACTTGAGCTCAGCCCTGATTCTAGCCCAATTGAAGAATCTCCTCCTTCCACTGGAAACCTCCTTGGTTGGGTCCCAAACCGAAAAGGCATAATTCACTGAAAACCTAGACAAGAAAGTTAAAATAATAAGGGAGGGAGTTATCTCCAATGAGTTATCTGAAATTATTAACTTTATTGTTTAACATTATTCTATATATGTTTATATACATAGAAACATTCTGAAAGTAACATTTTAAAATATCTATAAAAAGGTAAAATACTATATTACACAATTATCCATTACATACAATTTTAATTCTTGTAACAATTACAAGACAGCCACACTAAGTGATAAAAATAACCTATTCCCTTTAGTTAACATAACTGGACTATGGTTAATATTAATAGACTTCAAATCCACTACTGCTGTGTGGAAAAAAAAAAGTTAGTTTGACTTCCAGTGGTTGTAATCAACAAACTTACTCCATCTCTAACACCTCTCCACCTATCTACACTTGCTCTTCTCTTCCTCTGAGTTTCACACTCACCAAGATACCTTCAGCTACTCTTTCTCTTCCTATGATCATTTATTCCCCCCACCCTTGCTTCTCTACATTTACAATTCAGCAGAGTTAAGACAGTGGCCTTGAGAGGTTGGACTAATATGAGTTCAAATCTTAGTCTAGCCTTCTCCAACTATGTGATCTTAGTCAAGGTACTTAATTTATGTTTCTCAAAAGTTGTGAATAACATTATCAACTTCCAGGGTAATAGTGAAAATTAAATAATATGTGTAAAGTACAATGCCTAACACTTAAGTGCTCAATAAATGTTGACTTATTACTCAGCAGATGCCACTGAACATTAGTAAATATATATTAATTTACATTAGCAAATATTTATTAATGTACACCATGAATACCATATGATATATATGATGAATACACACACACACACACACACACACACACACACACACACGAATAAACTGTCTATTGTTGCCTTTACTTGGAACTCTTTCCCCATCCACTGTTACCACCCTTCACTTGCTAGGGCCAACTTACTAAGCATGAATTTACATTTCAGTTTCTTAGAGAAACCTGTAAAACCCTCATCATCCAAGTTTTCATAACACCTTTATTTCTGTTTTGTAACAGTGACCATCATTCTAATTCAGAGTTTCTCAAAAACATGATACCATTGTCATTTAGGACCAGATGATTCTGAGTTGGGGAAGGCAGACTTTCCTGTACATTGTATAATATTCTGTAGCATTTACCCACTAGATGCCAACAGCATCTTTCTCCCAACTGAGACAGTCTCCAGATATTGCTGAGTGTCCCCTGGTAAGGGAGAGAGGAAAAATTTCTCCCTGTTCGGAAACACTACACTAGTAGTTTATAAATGTTTTGTTTAGTATCCCCCATTCTATGTCTATCTTTGTCACCACTCTAATACCCATAACATTTCTTGAATAAATTTACATGTCTTCAACCATTAGCCCACAGAGGACAGGAAAAATAAAAAATGTCTTAAAACTGTTTCAATGCCTAGCATTCTATGCCTAATAAGTAAATGTTTATTGGTGATACAATAAAACTAAATTATTAAGGTTTAAGAATTTGAATATTATACAATGATTTTTATAGACTATGTCAATATCATGAAAAAAAGTGTTTTGCTCAATAATTATTTAGTAAAACCATAGTTAACTCTATGGTTTAGTCTTTCTATCTAAGTATTAAGTTTTAGCTAACTTGATCAAGGAAATATATACTTACCAAAATAGGCCGAGTCTGATTCCGGTAGAGGTGAATAAATCAATTGCTTCTACTGACCTTCCATAGAAAGCTAGAATTGCCGAAGGAATGATGATCAAATGTTCCAGCGACACCCAGAAATTATGACATCAGAAGATTCTTTCACATAGTTTCCCACCTGCTAAAGATCAAATGTCTCAACTCTAGCACCAAGTGAAACTTGAATAAAATTTAAGCATTTCGGTGGGGGAGGGTGTAGCTTTATTCTTCTTGTCAGGGCCTTATTTTCCAACAATGTTAAACATTCTGACCTACAAATGAAGAGCTACAATCTAATTGACCTGCACAAAATCACGTGTGATTCTTCTCACTAATCCCATTTCCTCATACTCTTTATCTCCCAATAAACACAAATCATCCAATCTATCTATATCCTCATCCTACTCTAACACTCTCAAACCCAAACCAAATTTCTCTATAGCTCTCTTAAATGGGAATATTCATTATACTCTGGACTATCTCTCTAATCTCTGGACTACCTCTTGTTTTTTCAAGAAATCCTAATTCCAAAATGGAAGAAATAATAACAACCCCAAAAGGAAGAACACATCTTATTCTGTCCTTGTTATTCTGTTTCCTTGTTACTGAGTTTCTTCTTTGCTGATAACATCTTTGCATTTCTCTGAATTGTTCTCCCTCTCCCAACTAGGTCTCCGTTTCTGTATCAACAGCTTAATAGCTTACTTCACTGAGAGTCTGCCCTACTCAGTAATGCTTAAGTTTAACACGGCAGAAAATTATTCTTCAGTTAATAATTTTTCAATTGTCATTGGTAATCATTAAACTACTAAATGCTAGTAAAATTTGATGAAAATCTTATTATTATCTACATAGTAAACTAAGTTCCCACTGCTATGAATTCATTATGTTATAAAAACTAGTATTTTATATAATAATCAGTTAGATAAAATCTTACCTCTACCTTCTTTTTTCTTACTAGGGTGTTATCTGTGAATGAGTTGATCACAATTTTAGTTTGGAGAAATCTAGTTTAACCCACTGTGTCACAGTCAGACAAACTGAAATAATTGCTGGCCATTGTTAGCTAATGCATCATTAGAACTTAAACATTTGTTCTTTAGGATGGCAAATTTTTTCAACAGTTTACAGGATGGAGAGAAGGTAGCAATGGAAAATGATAGATTTTGACATCAGAATTAGGTATGAATTTTAACACCATGTTAGCTCTGTAATTCTGAGCAAATCACCAAAAGTTTATATGGAAATGGTATTATAAATACAAAGTAAAATAATCTCCTTTGCACATATTTAATCCCTCTAATTTACCATTATCTTAACTAAATTAAACTACTTTTAATGAGCTAGTTGATCATTTGGTATAAATTATGCCACATTTCATTCATGGATACAGTGAAACCAAACCAAATAGTAGTCCTAATGATCAAACTTTACAGTACTTGAGTAACATCAAAAGACAAAATGAATTAGACTCTATAGAAGATCCTCACAGCTCAACTCAGTGGTGAATGCCTGTAATCACAGTGGCTCAGCCAACTGGGGTAGGAGGATTTCGAGTCTCAAAGCCAGAAACTGAGCAAGACCCTAAGCAACTTAGCGAGACCCTGTCTCTAAATTTAAAAAAATATATATATATATTTAAAAGGGGTGAGTGGGACTGGGTTAAGCACTCCTGGGTTCAACCCCTGATACAAAAAAAAAAGGATCTTTACAAAGCAATGAGTAAATAAATGAAGTATAAATGAGAGATACAAAAAGATTATGAAATCTCTTAAATAATCTCTCTTAACTATCATAAGCCCAAAAATTCTTTTGATTATTGGGATATTAATTAATGAGATGTCGAAAAGGAATAATGTTTGAACTTTCATATCCTAAGAAAATAGAACTATGATTACACTTCATTCAGCAAATATTTTCTAAAAATCCACCATGAGCTCTGCATGAGTTAAACATTCAGGATAAAAGACTGACTGAGCAAAAACAAACACATATTCTGCTCTAGTGAAGTTACATATTAGGGTAGGATATTTCTAGACCAGAATATCAAATCTAAATCTAAAGGATGAGTAGGCATTAACAAGGAGGAAAAGGGTAGGAGTCAAAGACACTGAGACAGGGAGGGGGAAAAACAGAGGAAACTATGTGCAAAGGTCACATGCTAATAAGACAATAAAAGATTTGAAAGGTGGCAAAAGCACAGCATAGAAAACAAAAAAAAAAAAGATATGGTCCAAGAGATAAGTACAGCCCAAACCGTGCAGGAGCATAAACTCAAAGATTTTAGAGCAAAGGAGACTGCTGAAGGATTTTAATTTCTCAGTACACATATGGAGGTTGTATTTGATTTTATTAATTTTGTTTTCTAATATATCTGATTTTCTACTCTACTATTTCCTTTCTTCTACTTACTTTGGGATAAATTTTTCTTTTTCTAGTTTCTGAAGGTGTAAGCTTAGTCACTGATTTGGGACTTTTTTCTTTTCTAATATAATCATTTAATTTCATAACTTTCCATTAAAGCACTACTTTACCTACATTCTACAAATTTTGAAATTTTCTATTTTAATTGTTAAAATTTTTCCTTTTGAAAAAATACATACTACAAATAATTTTAAATGCTTTCATCTTTGTTCTGAGTTATTTACAATTGTATTGTTTAGTTTTCAAACAGTTGGGAATATTCTACTTTTCTGTTACTTATTCCAGTTTAGTCACAGAACAAACATTCTTTGCTTGATTTGAATCTTTTAAAACTGATTGAGAATGGTTTTCTTGGCCAGATATGCACTATTGTTGTAAGTGTTCCATTTATACTAGAAAAGGATGTGTCTTTTGCTGTTAGGTGAAGTATTCTATGCAGGTAATTGGTTGACAAAGTTGTTCAATTCTTCTATAGTCCTATCTTCTTCATAATTGTTCTCTGATTGTTGAAATAGGGGCATTGAAATCTCCAACTATAATGGTGAATTCATATTTTTCATTTCAATTCTGCCAGATTTTGTTTCATTTGTTGTTATATGTATAAAAACATAGTATTGTTATGTTCTTTTGGCAAAATTAAACCTTTATCATTATAAAATGTCTTTGTTAATCCCTGATAATATTCTTTGCTCTGAATTTACTTTGCATGAAATTCAAATAGCTTCTTTCTATTGGTTAATGTTAGCATAATATGTCTTTTCCTATTTTATTTTTAACCTGTTTTATTTTCATATTCTAAGTGGGGTTTTCTTGTAAATAGTATATAGTTGAGTCTTGCTTATTTTATCCACTCAGTGAAAAACAAAGGAGTTTGAATTATTTACATTGAATGTAGTAAAAAAGTTTGAATTTAAACATGCCATATTGCTATTTGCCTTTTACCAGTTTTCTGCTGCTCCCCCTTTATTAAAATTTTGTATTTTGGATGAACTTAGTATACTTTATGAATTGATTTTTTTGCTGTCATTTGTTTATTTTTATACATCCTTGTATTTTGGTTTTGGTTTCTTCAGAGTTTATAGTATCATATCTTTTAACTTCTGACCTTCTGTCTTGAAATAAAATTATAACATTTCATGTATACTAAAAGAACTTGATTATAGGATATTCTATTTCCCCTCTTTGCTATGTATTTTATTGTCATTTATTTTACTATTATGATTACCATAATATTTAAGTTTTCTTTACTTATATTTTAAGGAGATTTTTTAAAAGAAGGCTTTTTACATTTACATATGTATTTGTATTTTCAATGTGCTTTGTACCTTTTGTGTACATCCACATTTTCACCCGACATCATTTCTCTTTTGCCTGAAGATTTTCATTAAACAGTGCTGATCTTCTGGTGATAATTCATGGAGCTTTTTTATTTATTTCATTTTCATTCTTGAACAATATTTTCTCTGGGTATAAAAATTTTTTTCCAGTGCTGAGGATTGAATCCACAGCATTGTACATGGTAAGCAAGCAACTCTACCTCTGAGCTGTATCTCCAGCCTAACTTGAAATTTTTAAGTACTTTCCACATTTTGTTCCACTGTTTTCTGGCTTGCATTGTTTTTTACAAGAAATCTGCTATCAGTTTTTCTCCTCTATGAATGTGTCTTTTCTCTCTGACTTCTATGTTCATTCTTCATTCACCAATATTAAGCAATTGGATTATAATGTGCTAGGTGTTGTTTTCTTCTTGTTTCTTCTTATATTTGTGGGTCCATCATTTTTATCACATTTGGAAATTTCACAGCCATGATTTTTCAAATACTCTTTGTTCCCTCCTTCTAGACCTCAAATGCATGTATCTTAAGCTGTTTGACGTTATACCACAGCTCATTGACCCTTCTTTTTTAGGAAAAAAAAAAAAAACCTCTTTGTTCTCCATTTTATTTTGGAGAGTTTCTATTGCTATGTTTTTCAAATTCATTACTTCTTTCCTTTGCAATGTCTAATCTGCGTTTTATTCACCTAAATATTATACTTTTCTTCCAGTTTGGATTTTGTTTGGTTGGTTTTCTTTTGGAGTTTTTTATCTCTTCCTAATGTTCTCATGCTTACTCTGCTTTCTTGAACATATGCTGTATATTTATAACTGTTGCTTTAATGTCCTTGTTTACTAATTCTTTCATTTGTGCACTTCCTGGTGTGTTTTTAACTGATTTTTTTTTCTTGTCATGGGACTGGTCTTTGCATACACAGAAATGTTTATTTGAATGCCAGACATTATGAATTCACATTACTGAAAAATTTTATTTTTAGTCCTCTAAGTACTTTTGAATTTTGGTCTGGGACACAGTTATTTAGAAACAGCTGGGCCTTTAGAAGCTTGGTTTTATGCTTGCTAAGGCTAAATTAAAACAGCCTTTCATCTAGAACTAGTTTGTCTCTACTATCTTTCTGAGAACTCAACTAAATGTTTCATGGATTATAAGAGCTCTTCACTTAAGGTATCTGGAATGTGAATAATTAGAATCATCTCTATGTGGCCCCTATGAATTGTTTTGTATGCTTATTTCCAGGGGCTTTAACCTCTGTCTTGGATAGCTTTTACATATGCATGCACTAATCAGTATTCATGAGCATTCCCTCAAAGATCTCCAGAACTTTCTTTTTCTATACTCTATCTCCTCTCTGGCATTCTGCTTTGCAAATTTCAATTGTCTTAGTCCCCCAGAATTCTCAATTTTGTCTCAATTCAAGGTACCATCAGGCTGTATTCTCTATTCATCAGGAAAGAAGTCGCTATGTGTATCCCAGTCTCCAGGAGTGAATAGGAGAATAGGAGAAGGAGATCATTGGGTGTCATCTTAGAAATTGCCTACCACAGATGCTGCAGGTCTGAGTATGTTTATACAGTACTAACAAACGTTCATCAAATATTTCTGAATTTATGAATTTCAGGAATTGCAATTCCTTGTACCTTATGATTATTTGGAGTCCACATAACTAGTTTTGGCCAATAAATTATTAGTGATTATTAGCTGCCAGTGCAAAACTTTCTTGATCTGTCTTTGTCTCTGCCATAAAAACCAGAAATTCTTCTCATGTAACATACAAAAATCAGCTGAAAGTAAATTAAATATTTAAAAATAAGATCTGAAATTATAAGACCACTAGAATAAAACTTAGGAAAGGTCCACAACATTGGTCTGAGCAATGATTTCTTGGATGGGACTCCAAATACCTAATCAAAAAAAGCAAAAATAGATAAGTGAGACTTCATCAAATCAAAAGCCTCTGCAAAACCAAGGAAATACTTAAAAGAGTAAATAGACATCCCACAGATGGGTAGAAAATATTTGCAAGCCATACATCTGATAAGAGACCAATATCTAAAATATATTATTAAATAACTTAATAAAGAGTAAACACTTAGTGTAATTTGAAAGTGGGAAAGTTATTGAAAAGACATTTCTCAAAAGAAGGTATAAAAACAGTGAACAGATATATGAAAAGATAGCCAACATCACTAACCATCAGAGACATGTAAATTAAAACCACAATGAGATGTATCACCTCACACTCTTTAGAAGGACTTAATAGTCCTTCTAAAAAAAAAAAGTCCAAAAAGCCCAAAGATACCAAGTGCTGGCAAAGGACACAGAGGAAAGGGAATCCTTGTACAGTGCTGGTGGGAGTATAAATTAATATAGCCATTATGAAAAACAGTATGGAAGTTCCTCAAAAAACTAACAATAAAACTACTATATGATCCAGAAGTCCCCCTTCTGGGTATTCAGTAGTCTCCCCTTCATTTGTGAATTTACTTTTCACAGTTTGTTATCTGCAGTTAAATACAATCCAAAAATATTACATGGAAAATTTCAGAAAAAGACAATTCATTAAGTTTTAAATTGCACTTTCTGAGTTGCATGATGAAATCTTATACTGTCCTGCTCCATCCTGCCCATGAATTACCAGTTTGTCCAATATATCCTCCACAATGTATATGGTAACCACCTATTGGTCACTTAGTAGCTGTCAGTTATAAGATCCAACTATTGTCGTGTCACAGTGCTTCTGTTCAAGCATTTTATTTATTAATCATTTTATTTATTAATGGCCCTAAAGCACATGATATATGTCACTTTTATTACAGAATTGTGTTATAAAAGTTCTACCTTATTATACTAATAATTGTTGACTTCTTATTTGCTTCACTTACAGACACTATAAGTATGCATGTATAGAAAATATAGCATATTCAGAGTTTATTACTTCTACAAAGATAGTAATAAACTATCAGGCATCCACAGATAAGGGAGGAACTACTGAATATCCAAAGGAATTTAAATCAGTTTGTTGAAACAATATCTGCACTTTTGTGTTCTTTGAAGCATTATTTGCAACAGCTAATATATGGAAGCTACTTCACACTTTTAAAAATTATTCATTAGTCCTTTAATGTGATGCAGCTCAGGAGGCTGAAGCAGGAGGATCACAAGTTCAAAGCCACCTGCAGCAACTTAGTGAGGCCATAAGCAACTTAACAAGGCCCTGTTTCAAACCAAAAAACAAAAAGGACTAGGGATGTGGCTCAGTGGTTAAGTGCCCCTGGGCTCAATTTTTAATACCAAAAATATATATTTATATTTATATATAAATATATATTATCATATTTTTTATATATTCATATATCATATATATGTGTATATTTATGTGTGTGTGTGTGTGTATATATATATATATATATATATATATATATATATATATATAGAGAGAGAGAGAGAGAGAGAGAGAGAGAAACTACTTCACACTTTTTAACTATTCATTAGTCCTGAAGGTGTGTGTTTTGGTCTTCAACTTTCTCAGTTCTTTAACTCCATCTTATTTCATTTTTCATTAAATATATATTTACTATCTACTGTATACTAGGCAAGGTTCTTAGAACTACTGGTATAGTAGTAAACAAAGAAGGCAAGGCTCAGTCAGCTCTCAAGAGAGCTTATTTCTCAGTATATTATTTTAGCATCTTGTCTTCAAGTTCCTATTTTATTATATTCATATTCTTTTGATTAAGTTCTTCTATAGCACAGAGTATATATGCTAAATTTTCTTTTATCCCCTTAGGTTAGCTTTTGTTCCAGCCCATGTATTTTATCCATATTTTGTATGCTATCCTACTTCCTTTTATAGTAACAGTGTGCATGACTCTCAATGATTTTTTTGTCTTGTTCATATTTAGCATGTGAAATGTCCAATCTGTTTTCTCTCTGTGTTAGTCAATTATCTCTCCAAGCCTACTGCACTAAAAAAATCTCAGTGGCTTCAGGCAAAAAAAAAAAAAAGAAAGAAAGAAAGAAAAATAGAAAAAGAAACACTTTTTTTTACTTAAAGGACAGTGTATGGCTTGTTGTTCAGCTTTTCTTACCTTGACCAATCTGGATTTGCCTGTATTGAGGTATGGAAGGTTGTTTGACTCTTAAATAGAATCATCTGATTCCCTCCAGATACACCTTATCAATGAGATTTGTTAGTACTTTCTTAATTTAACTTCTTTCCCATGTGCATTTTCTGGAGAATAATGACTCCAGGAGTTGTAATAGGGGGACCGCAGAATACCAGATGAACTGGCACCATAACTCATCAATACAAACTTATTCACATCACTACCTACAAAATTTGTTCATGTTTTCCAAATTTAGAAAGCCCCAAACTTTGGGGCTTCAACATTAAGAACTGAAGTGACACACTGCATCTCCACCCTGACTCCAAGCTTACCAATAAGAATTTAAAATTAAATCTAGTAATTACAAAAATTTCTTGATTAAAGGTGCTGATTATTACAAGATATTTAAATATTAAGGTGAAAAGCACAAATATGGGAAAGGCTCAGCCACATAACCAACCCATTTCAACAAAAAATTTATCAGCTATCAGAAAAATATATAAATAATATTAGTCTTGATGCAGGAATAAGGTGTTATAAATAATTGAATAGTATGGCTCATATTACCACACATTAATGTCACATAATTTTTTATTAAATGAAGAAGGTTTCTGTAGTTTCTCAGGATTTCTGTGTAAAATGTTAATTTCATTTGAAGTGCTTGAGTTATTTATTGAAATTTGATCTAATTTGATAAAAATTTGTGGCATTTTTTAATATTTGACAATTTTAAAGAGTTGGCCTTTCACTAATGCATGATTTTTCATTTTTTCCTCCTCTATCCCATCTAAACATTGTACTTACATCAAATGCTTTAATCCCATCTCTTCCATCAGACTTCTATTTACCTGGCTGCACCCTTGCCCAAAGAATGCACTTATTGTTGGCGCCGCCAATATTATTTCGAGTATTTCCTGCCCGTGTCTTCAATTGACTGTAAGCTTGTTGGCGCTAGATCTGTCTTAACTCCTTTTGAGTCCTCCAGGGGGCCTAGAAATTAATGTTAAGAGTATACAGCGCTCGACAAATACTGGTTGGGTCTCTGAACTTAGCTTTGTCCTTTGTGTCTAAGTGTACTTATTTTCGGTTGAGCCCTGGCACTGTGTATCCGTCCGGGATTTCTTTGTCCTCCTCGACAGTGCTGTTTTCTATTAGAACAAAGGGTTTGTCGGATCGCCACGCTAAAGGGAGCGTCCCGTGGAATCTGAGTAAACGGAATTTGACCCACTGCCCCTATATTGAGACTGGGGACTAAGACTAAGCCTCTGATAGCCCACGCACAGTTTAACGACACATATTTAAAATACCACTCCAAATCCTGGTTATCCGTCAGTTACCCAGGCCTCCGGAGCTGCCGACGCTCAAAGATGTTGACAAGGCAGCGAGGATCTGCGGTCTGGTCGCTATGGTAACGGTGAGATGCAAGTGCGCTTGCGCGACCTTCTGACCGACCGCCCTCCGATTTCCCAAACCTAAAGAAGTGTTTAGCTACGGTAGCGACTTGCGACGGCAACGACTTGCGGCAGCAGCGTGACTTACGGCTGCCCCCTGGTGAGGAGCGGTTGCGGACGAATGAGAATGCGAGATTGGGTTCGAAGGTGTCCCGGGCGGGCTACCTTCCAAAATGACCCAGTCGGTGGTCGTACAGGGTGAGCTGCACCGGGGCATGGGGACTTGGTCGCCGCAGAGCTTAGCAGTCGTTTCCCTACCTAACGTTCATTCTTTTTGTTCCTCTCCTTGGTCGCAGTCGGCCAGTGCGGAAACCAGATCGGTTGTTGCTTCTGGGACCTGGCCCTGAGGGAGCACGCCGCGGTCAACCAGGTACTGGTACCCGCCGAGTCCCCCTTGCCTGTCACAAAGAGCAAAACAAAACCAGAAATTGCTTTATTTGAGCACTTATCTGGATATATGAGATCTTGTCAGTGAAGAATGTGACTTTTTTTTTTTTTAACGTATGTTGCTACTAGACACACACCAGTCTAAAAAAACACTGGCCAGAAACCTTAGTCATAAAAGTTTTCCTGATTCTCAGGGTCTCCAATTTTTTAGTGTTCTTGTAAAGAGCAGTAAGTATGTGAAAGTACTTTATAATATAGGTTACACATGTGATTATTAACTAGTCCACTTGTCAAATGATCACCAAGAATCCAGAGAAAACTCTGATTTTTGGAGAAAACTCTCCAATTCTATGGAGAAGTCTTTCATGACTGCCTGCTGAACTCAACCTATAGATCTCTTTGCATTTACTCTGTACTACAGAAGTCAGAGAATCAATCTAAACGTTTTTATGATGCTTGCATTTTATTATGACCATTTACTAGCCATTGCATCATTTAATAACAAGAATTATTAAAATTGAAAGGACTTTATTTGGACAAGAGGCAAGACTTAAATTCTATAATTTGTTTTCTTTTTAGAAAGGAATTTATGATGAGGCAATAAGCAGCTTCTTTAGAAATGTGGATACCAGGTAAGATGGTATTAAAGTCTTAGCATGATGAACCTTTCTTTTCATGTCAGCAGATTAGGAGAGAATGCTTTAAAGGACAATAAAAACAGTTGATAGCTATAAATTTTTCTGGCTTTTTTGCTTTTCTCATTGAAAACATTCTCATTTTATCATTAATACTCTTCTGTATTCTGCAGAACAGGACAACAAATTTCCTTTTCAGGCTTTATTGAGGAGCAGAAAGAACCTTCAGTGTGTTTCTTTTAGCTTAACCTTGAAATAAATTTTCACTAAAGCTGAAATTTTCCCTGAGAGTATCTTGTTAATCCATCTAACAATGGCTAACTTTTGAAAGTATTCTTTACATTTCCTTGATATGATTTGTGATCAGGAATACTTGCTCTAAGTATAGAATGTGCTAAAAGGAAAAAAGATGTGTAAACTGCTTGTAATCAACATTACTTTTGTTTCTTTAATGAAGGATATATGTATCATAAATCTTTTATATGAAAGAGGAATTTGATATTCAGGATATGTCCATAAGCTTTTAATGTTTAATCATTAAGTTTATATATTTTCAAAGTACTTCCCAAAACTAACTGTGGTTTATATATTTTCAAAGTACTTCCCAAAACTAACTGTGGTGGACTTTCATTGAAAATTATTCTCAATATCAGTCTTTAATTCAATAAAAACTCTAGTTCTAGTCTGAATTAATTGTCTCAGTGTTTGAACCATTATTTTCTAGTAAAGGCTAATTACTCTTCACTTTGTTAGTGAATTCTAGGGCCTAGTGCTCAGGCATGCAAACTCAGAAACCTTGTTGTTTGCACCTTGAGAATGGATCCATTGCTCTCCAGTATAATCAGATTAACCCAAACTGAAAAAAAAAAAAAAAGAAAGAAAGAAAGTGAAAATAATGTAATAATTATAATTTCCTTGTCCACTGTAATAATGGACAAGGAAAAACTATAACTCAGAGAAATTATATTCACATTTTTTCATCATAGACAAATTCTCTTTTGTAGGAAATCTACCAGATAATCAGAAGGCTTTTTAGTGACCATGGAATTAGATTAAAGGAAGTTAGGAGTGTTATCTTTTTTTTTTTTAATATTTATTTTTTATTTATTTTTTTAAGGTGAACACAATATCTTTATTTTATTTTTATGTGGTGCTGAAGATCAATGACTGTTATCATTTGTCTTTAGTATATGGAAATAGCTATTATAAAGACTGATTCCATCTTATTTGTGGCCCAGAACATCCTTTCCCCTAAATACTATTAGGAAGCTCAAATCTGCCTTTGTAATATTTCATTCAAATGCTTCCCTAGCTAACTAAGTTCCTACTCTCACCCCTTTCTTTCTTGATAGACAATAGTTTCATTACATTACATAGTTGAGACTCAGCCTGGGAGCTTTTCTTTCTTAATACTTTATGTAATGGAACTCATATATTCTGTGTGTTGTATACTTTAACCTGAAAACACTCTTATTTTCCCAAAATCAAGTTTGGGGGAGAAGAAGAGGGCTGGGGTGGAGCACCTTGTTCTTTCTGTATACTTTCAACACATGAAGCTTCTGTTCTACAAATGGATACCAAAAAAATCCTTCAAAAATGAGGCCACATCTTCATGTACATTTCTTTATCAAATTATACATTTTTAATAGCATGATAGAAACTTATAGCAGGAGTTGGCAAACATTGTCCATAAGTACCAGATAGTAAATATTTAATTTATAAATCATAATGTGCGTGTCATAGCTACTCCAGAGTTTTTATAGCATGAATGCAGTCATTAATAGTACACAAATAAATGGGTATGGCTGTGTTTGAATAAAACTTTTAGAATAGGCAGCTAGTTAGATTTGTCCTGAGGATGGCAGTTTACCAATTCCAGGCCTGTAGTATCTGCATTTAACTCTGCTTCCTTTCATATAATCTGCTTTTTGTGTACTGTCTTTATTGACCTATACAAATGTTTGGTTATCGATTTCAGTACTTCAATAACATTTTTAATATGAAATTCTAGGAACAGTCTTAGTTTCTCAAAGGTTATATAACTGGTATATCAGTTAATGGGTGTTTGACTGCAATAGGAAACCTCATTAATGGTAGCTTAATCAATAGGGGTATTCATTTATCTCACAAAGAAATCTGGAAATAGGATTTTCAAAGGCTGGTGAAATGCCTCAAAGGCTTGGATACAATATGTTTTCCTATTCTTGGTATATTAGCTTTTTTTCCATCTGTTTATTACTTCATGACTAAAAAATGCATTCTCTTCCCCAGGAATCACATCCACAGTCATGTTTGAGGCAGGAAAAAGGAAGAAAGTTGGAACCAGCTCCATTGGGTTCTTTTTATCAGAAAAACTTCCCCAAATACCTATCCTTTTATCTCTTTGGTTGAAACTATATTACATGGCGTGTCCTAACTATAAAGAAAGCTAAGGAAATAGTTTCTCACTTTCTCAGCCTAATAAGAGATAGGCCTGTCCTATAACTAGCCTTTTTGTATATATGGAAGTTTACATTATTAGCCATGGAAGATCTTATAACCTTTTTTATTTTTTATTTTTTTTTTTTTCAGAGTGGTTGGTGGTGGTGGCAGCATTTCCAAGGGGAAGATACGTTCTTTGAAAGCACGAGTAAGATATATATATATGCTTGACATTCCATGTGTTTTTTAAAACAACTGTTGTTTCTCTAATTTGACCATAAAGTTTTAGTTTGACTTCTTGAAATTTAAAAAAAAATTTACTAAGCCATGTTAATATTAATAAAACTAAGCAGACATTTGTGTCCACCTGAAACAATAAGGGGCAATTTTCATACTTAAACACTAGATATAGCAATTTGTTTCATTGTTTCAGGGGAGCTATATATCTAGATAAATAATAACAAAAGAAGCTTTTTTAACTCTTAAGAACATGAAAAGCAATAAATACAAGTTAACTTTTCATTTAAAGATAATGGAAAATTAATTTTCATCAGGATTATTACCAATTCAAAACATGGATCCATCCACATTAAAGTGAATAAATTCATAAGCATATAATTTCTCCTGAATAAAAATGTTTTGAGTCAAAAACCATATGTACAGTTTTAATCTCATTCCAGCATTTCTGTGATTGTTTCTGTACAAACTGTTTTCTGATTGCTGATTAGTAATCAACAATCTTGATTATAACCAGAAAGAATGGTAGTTTAAATGCTGTGGAAGAATTTGAGGTGCTAAGGGTTCAGACCCGATATAATGACAGAAATACTGGAGAGCTATAGTGGTATGGCATCTGGAAACCATTTCTTGTTCCTTTGATCTCTGATGTCCTTAAAAGCAAAACTTAAGGTAGAGATAATATGCTTGTAGACTGTTAGAATAATTGGTTTAAACTTGATGTACTTAATGGTGTAGAGAGAGCCAGCATCACAATCTAAACCTTAATAGAGACTTTGACATTTCCCGGATTACTCCCAATTTGACCTCTTTCCAACCACTATCAGTGAGCAAGGTGGGAGGTAGAAGAAGCACTATTAGGAAAGAATGTAATCAGCATGCTGAAACTTGTAACTTTCCCAGAGGGTACTCTACCATTTTCTGCTTAGGAAGTTCTGGTATTATGTGGCTATGATCACTGAGGTGTTCAGACTTTGCAAGATAACTTGGTACTTGGGTGCCTTCATAGTGTCCAGTATTTCAGGTTAATAGGCAAATACTCATAATTTTGTAAATCTTATTATTACAATTAGGAAAAGGCTGTAAGCCTATTACCATGTGGCTCTGAAAGGAAATATAAACATTCCAAGTCCTAGAACAGTTGTGACTCCAGACTTTGGATGCCTAATTGAGGAACCCAGAATACTCTCAGGATTTAATTAATTTCCAGAGGAAAAACAAATCAAGGACTTGATGTGACTAAGGAAAGATTGAAAGAGATATATAAAGATTTTAATGCTAAGTGACTAGAACAATGATTCTACTAAGAGGGGCCTAAAGGTCAGTTTGTATTCTGCTTATTTCTTCCCTTGCCAGATAGTGAGGTAATCAAGAGTGAAATTCATGTACCTTTAATAATTTTTCACAAATCATCTCAATAAATCTGTTTTGGAACAAAACCAATATAAGCTGATTTGTTCTCTTTATAATCTGATACAATATATAATGCTACAAATTGCCCATGTAGTAAAATCCTTCTTGTGGTTGATAAGGTATTAAAGCAAGCAGGTAAGATAAGAGTTGCATGTTGTCAGAAACACCCAAAAAAATCCCTAAAATTGCCAGTACATAACCCTATGTAGTCCTATGCATGTAAAGTATATATATAATGATTGCTGTATATAAGAGGGGTACATTTATAACACATGGTTTTATAGTCTGTGTAATATTCTCTATAATTTACTTGTACATACAAATTTACAGTTTGGTTTGTTTTTTTAAAATACTGGAAATTGAATCCAGGGATGCTTTACCACTGAGCTTTTTTTGTTTTGGTTTTTGTTTTTTATTTGGGTTTGGTTTTAGTGATTTTTTTTCTCTTGGTTTATTTTGTTTTGGTTTGGGTGCTAGGGATTGAAGCCAGGATCTTGTATGTGCTAAGCATACACTGTCACTGAGCTACACCCCCAGCTCTCATCGTAAAGTATGTGGAAAGTAAAGTACAAGGAAATGGGAAGAGGGGACACATAATCCTACTGCCAAGCTATTCCTGCTTACATTTTGCCATATTTCCTTTCAGTTTTTTGTTCTATTTTTTCTTTCTGTGCTTAAATTTATGTTTTATATTTTTCTTCTTAGTATTGTAAAATTTTGTGATAATGAATCAGATTGTGAATCACTTGGAGAAAGGGACCCTCTTGTCATGTTTGATATCTGTCTAGTGCCTTGACTTTTGCACATAATAGTGACTTTACTTATTTGGATTGAATGATTGGGCCATGATGCATAAAGAACACCATGGCTGCATCCTATGTTTGTTTAGAACTTTTTCTGGTTAAGGTTACTCTCTATACTTCTAAGACCTGGTTAGATTTTCAGTTGCAATGATTATTGGGTTCCTTTTTCCCCCAGTTGGCATATTAGAGTAGGACAAAAGTTCAGAATCAACCTTGTAATTGAAGTCTATCTTTAGAGGAGGGTAAGATTACTTTTTAATTCTTAACAGATTCTATATAAAGAAAGATTTTGATTAAACTTAAACTATAGAAGGAATAATGCAATTTACAGCTAATAAATTCATTGACAGAGAAAGTAACTCTAAAGGAAATGCCTATTTTATTTCTCTTTTTTAGGCTGTCTTGATTGACATGGAAGAAGGGGTAGTGAATGAAATTCTTCAGGGACCATTGAGAGATGTATTTGATAGCAAGCAGCTCATCACTGATATTTCTGGCTCAGGAAATAACTGGTGAGAATATGCTTTATATAAACATTGAATGTTATCTGAAAAAATTAAGCATTCTTTATTTGGTTGGGTCCGCTGATATGAAAGCAAGATATACTATTTTACAGACAGAGCTAGGCCTTTCAGCCCTGTCTTCTTTTTTGTAATAAATGATGGTGTTTCACAATGCTTCAAAGCCACATGTATTTACTTTTACACCTAGTTTCTTTTACCTTTTTTTTTTTTTTTTTTAAGAAAAAAAATGAATCGGGAAAAACTGATTTTCTAAATTCTTCTTTGTAAATTAAGTCTCCCAGTACCCCCCTAAACCCCACCCAGCTTATACCCAGGGGCACTTTGCCCCTATTAATTTTTAAATTTTTTTTTTAACTTGTGTGTATGTGTGGTAATGGGGATTGAACCCAGGGGCACTTTACAACTAAGCCACATCCCCAGCTTTATTTTGAGACAGAGTCTCAGTAAATTGCTGAGATTGGCCTCAACCTTGCCATCTTCCTGCCTTAGCCTCCCAAGTAGCTGAGATTACAGGTGTATGCCACCATGCCCTGCACAGATTTATTCTTATGTAACACTAAGTAGTAACTGAAGTTTAAAGTACTTTTATAAGCTATTTTCTTACTTTCATTATTTGAAAGTTCTCCATTTGGTCAGAGTTAATAGAATTGATAAAAAGATACAAGTCAGACCTGTCTCCTAGCATACAGGTCTGACTTACCTTAAATGGAAACAAAAAATGGGCAATTAAAGTCTTATTTTGTTATTATATCTCAAAAGAAAAGTTGAGAAGATGAAATTAGAAAACCATAATTTAGGATCCTTTGCTAATGAGTTATCTTATTAGGATATTTGAGGATTATACATAAGTAATATATATAAAATTTTCTATCTAGTATCTTCAACATAATGCAGTATGACTTACCAAAGCAAGAATAGATTTTTACTTACTATAATTAAAATGTTTTTAAGTTTTTTCATTATCTTTTTATTTAGAACAGAAATAATTAAATCAGAAAGTAATAAATGCAAGGATTTTATTTTCCTAAATCTGTACTCTTATTTTCAGGGCTGTGGGGCACAAAGTTTTTGGCAGTCTTTACCAAGAACAGATTTTAGAAAAACTCAGAAAGTCGGCAGAGCACTGTGATTGTTTGCAGTGTTTCTTTATAATACACTCCATGGGAGGAGGTAAAGTTATTCACTCATTTGACTATAACAATGTTAAAATCCAAATGGGAATTCAATTTGCAAACATAAGTCTTGCTTTCAGACCTATGCTTGATAAAGATATCACTATTTAGAGTATATGCGTGTGTTTGAATGTTTGTACATTACAGCTTACCTTAAAATTCTGTAAAATTGGGTTACTAGTACAAGTTTTGTTTTTAAGTCCTTTTTAAGAGACAACAGAGCTAAATTGGAATTTTTTTTCTTTTATCTTTAGCTGCTTTCATAAAATTTTCAGCCACATTTCAGGATATAAGCATTTTGGGGGAATACTTATTTTTTCTCAGAGTTTGCTTGTTCAGTCTTACATTCTAACCAGGACTAAGCATTTCTGACACATTATAATTACTTACCAGAGAATATCAATATACCTTTTTTTTGGTCCTAAATATTAAACCTGGGGGCACTTAACCACTGAGTCACATCCTCAGACCTTTTTTTTTTTTTTCTTTTCTTTCCTGAGACAAGATCTCACTAATTTTCTGAAGCTGGCCTCAAACTTAATGATCCTTCTACCTCAGCCTTCCACATTGGATTATAGGCATGTGTCACTATACCCAGCATCAATATACTTTCTTTAACCACCTCCACAATTTTCTCATCTCCAATAAGAAAATAAAAGTAAATTCTTTCCGTTAATTTCTTTAAATCCTCTATTACATGGTAATTAATGCACTTAAACTAGAAATATATGATCTACATATCTTTCTTTGCCCAGGGACATTTGTAACTTAGAACTGAAGTATTTTGTTTCCTTGCTTCATAAATTAGAAACAGAATATAATTTGCTGATTTTAAAATAGGATTAACAGATTTTTAAAATTCCATACTTTTTCTCTCCAAGCTGAAATTGATTTTATATTCAGTACGTTATATATGATTGACATGTCTTTATTCACTGTTATGTCATTTTAAAATTGTATTTACTGTGTAACCATGTCTTTAGAAGACCATCATAATCAAGACACTTTTATCTTTGAATTAGTATAATACATTTGTGCCACCATAGCTATAGGCAATATTCCCAGAAAGGAAGATGGGACCAATATGAACTTTTTCATTTTGGTTGGTATCATTAATATACTTTCCTACAATATTGTATATATTTATATTAGCCACAATATATAAGTTTCCACTTCCCTACACTGCTATTAAAGACTACCTAAAAAAATATTTTTCATATAGTATTTCTAGCATCATAGCCTTTTCATATTTATCTGCGTAAGTTAGGTCAATGACATGAAACTTTTTTAACCAGAATAAAAAGAAATACATTTAACATCCTAACACAACACTCCCTACACACACACACCCATGCGCACACATGGACTGAAACAAAAGATTCAGAAAACCATATTTACTTGTAATATGTGATGCATTGATTCTTCTTCTTCATTCAAGAAAAGAAAAATATGAGTAATAATCTAATAAATAGTTTATGACTCACTAATAGTTCACATTCTACCATTTAAAAAACTCCAATTAGAAGATCCTAACTTTCTCTTAAAGTTCTTAAAAATTTCTGAATTTACCTGTGTGCAGTGACACACACCTGTAATCCTAACAACTCAGGAGATTGAGACAAGAGGATCTGAAGTTCAAGGCTAGTCTGGGCAACTTAGTGACACCCTATCTCAAAAAGGGCTGGAATTTAACTCAGTGGTAGAGCACCTCTAGGTTCAATCTCCAGTACCACAAAAGAAAAAAAAAATCTGAATTTATATAAATGTAATTTATGCATCAGAAAAGAGTCTTACTGAATTGCTTAGCACCTCGCTTTTTCCTGAGGCTGGCTTTGATCTCACGATCTTCCTGTCTCAGCTTCCTGAGTAGCTGGGATTACATGTCTGTGCCACTGCGCCCAGCTTGACTCATTTTTTTAAGTTACTTAATGGCATGACAGTTTTCTTCGTTATTAAGATTGTATGAGTACTATACCAATGCTGTCAAGATAGGGTTTTTTCCCTTCTAAATTGCTTGATATTAAGCGTACTTTGAATACTGTCTTAGTTGAATTTTTCACTGTTCAGTTCTCTTGACATCTAATGGTTTAGATATATGAAAAAGTGAAATATAGAAAGCTATCCCAAACTCATAGTCACAATCAGAGATGGAATTCAGGACTTTGAGTCTAACTACCCATGTGCCCTTTATCTGAAATTGGATTAGCTAATACATAATCACACAGAAATAAGTTTTGAAAATTATTTCTACAAATAAAACAAAAATTCCAAGTTCCTCACAATTATATTCTGAATCATTCATTGCTGTTTTCATTTTGAAATTTTAATCCTCAGGAACAGGATCTGGACTTGGTACATTTCTTTTAAAGGTTCTTGAAGATGAATTCCCAGAAGTATACAGATTTGTGACTTCAGTTTATCCTTCTGGTGAGGATGATGTCATAACTTCACCTTATAATAGCATCTTGGCAATGAAGGAACTTAATGAGCATGCAGACTGTGTGTTGCCCATTGATAATCAAGTAAGAAATGACATTGGAACTTATGGACAAAGTTTATGTACACTTACACCTGTATTATGCTCGTGCATTTATATGAACCGTGCTCTTCAGTATTAAGCATTCTAAGAGAAAAAAAGAGTTTAAATTGTTTTTCTTTCTCTTCTTTCCTAGTAGCTCATCTGTGTCCACTCTTCTTAATAATCTCTCAAATTTTTCTCTCAAAAGTCTTTATTTGACATCATTAGCAAAATTGACCTCATGGTGAATTCTGGAAAGTTGGGTAAAACCGTGAAGCCCAAGAGTCTGATTACTTCAAGTGCTGGGACTTTTAAAAAGCAGCATAAGAGGCCCTTTGATGCAATGAACAACATTGTGGCAAATTTGATGCTTAACCTAACAAGGTAACCCTGTCTAAAAACATGACTATGCTTTTGATGATGTTTTAGATTTTTGTAGATTTAGATTTTATTATAAGTTGTGGGAACTTCTTTATTATATTCTTTCATCTTATATTTTTGTCTCTTGGAATGATAGATCAGATTTTAATTCCTATGACTGTGAAGCAGCTTTCTACAAGTACATTTTATGAAATATTAGTGGGTATTTGATAGTAATGATTTTGTGGTAGATGCACTGGAGAAGTACTTGTTCAAACAAAATTAAGATTTGTTTTGCTATAGAACATTTTAATCTCTTACACCACCTACTAATATATAGCTCTTTGTTAGCTGATACAAAAGATTTCCATAACTTTGATCTCAAAGATTTATTCAACATTATTGTATTGCAGATTGTAGAATGAATCAAGTATATTAAAAAAATTATTAAAATTTCTACAATAATTATTGACCTAAAGTCTGTTTTAAATAAAATACTTTGTATAATGAGCAGGTTTAATAGTATGTAGTTACACTTTAGGTAATCTAGAAATAAGAATTGCTATAGATGCTATATTTTGTATTTTAATTAATCCTTACAATTATTTGTGATACTAACTTTCAGTAATACCAGAAAAAGAGCTATATCCAAACAGAACAGTGTACAAAATATTTGAGAAAATGCCTGCCAAATAAGTCAAATTATATTAAAAGTGTATGTTTTTAAATTTAAGATGTTTTCTCATTGTTTTAATGTCAAACTTTTAGCTCTTCAAGGTTTGAAGGATCCCTTAACATGGACATTAATGAAATCAGCATGAATTTAGTTCCTTTTCCACAACTTCATTATCTTGTGTCAAGCCTAACACCTCTATATACACTGGCAGACATTAACGTTCCTCCTCGGAGGTAAGATGTAACTTAATTTCAGTTTCTTCAGAACTTTACAAACTTTTAAAGAAAATTTAAGAGAAAAGTTTATAGTAATTGTAATTATGTCATTTTATTTGTGAGAAGTGTATAAAATACAGTTGATAACAGCCATTTTTCATTAGATGAATGCTTGTTTAGAAGTAATCATTTAAAAATATCAAACTATTTGAAATTAAATCCAATGGTATAATTTTTAGGCTTTTGGGAGTTTTAAAATTAAAGTTTACATCAGTTTATTTACAGACATTGTGGTTTTAAGGTAATCCTATCATGTACAGTGATGATGAGCCTGAAAAGTTCACACTGGCATTTACAGTTGAAAGGAAAAAGATCCTGCCAAACTCTGTAGATAGTACGTATAGATTCCAGAGCCTGGAATATATAATAAAACTAAAGATTCCTTTTTATAGTTAAGATTCTGGCAAGAAAATGATTGTATGGTGCAGAAATATTATAAGTGACATTGATAAACTTTCATTTGAGCCAGTAGCAACCAACCAGTTGTACCAACTAACAAGTAGAATTTCTTTTCTGCATGGGATTATAATGGCCTTGTCATCTATGTACCATATACAGTGTATGAAACATGTTGATCATTGAATGTTTACTACTATCAGCCCAGCATATTAAATTAGTATATTTAATAAGTAGAATTTACACTTTTAATGTGGACACACATCCCACTAATTATAATAGCTCCTCACTAGTTTTTGAATCTTACAAGAAAATAACCTATGTGTCGGCCTGCTTATTGTGTGAGGGCTCTTAATTTCTTCTGAGTATCAATCTCTAAAGTAATGTCTATAAGTCAACTTCATAAAAAATGCTCAAATCACATGCATTCCAAAATTTTGAACATAATCACAAAGGATTGAGGAAATTTCCAAAACTCACCAGCCCTTTTAAGGAGTCTGCCCTCTCTCCTTCTGTGGAGTAATCAGCATAGAACATAATCTTCATTAGGGCAAGAAGTTTTGTTTTGTTTTGGGTGGTGTGTTTTGGTTTTGGTTTTGGTTTTGATGCTGAGGATGTATGGAACTCAGGGCCCTGTGTCTGCTAAGCAAAAAATTCTATCACTAAGCTGCATCCTCAGCCCAGGAAATTTTTACTGTATTCACTGCTAGCTCTCTTGTGCTTAGAATAGAGCCTGGAATATATAATAAATACTAGATAAATAAATAGCACAGATTTTTGCAACTCTTCCCACTTATTCTGTAGGTTCAGCACATAAAAGTCTGGCTAGAGTTAATCTCAGTAATCTCATCATATTTGTATTGAGTTAAATGGTAATTAAGAACTAAAGTGGGGTCAGTTCAGGACCTAGAATTTGTACATTGTTAGATACAAACAGTTACCTTTTTCTTCCTCTTTTTAACCGAAGACATTCCTATATTTTTTTTTATCCTTCAAACACAAGACTTCAGTTTAAAGTCTTCCTCTTTAGCAACATTACTACAGAGTTTAATCTTGCATAGGAGCATCACATTGTCCTTTGATAGTTTCCTCCTAATAATTAATTTATTTATGATGTATTTTACAAAATAATGGTCTTAATATGGCTTCCGTTAGTTTTAATAGTTGTGATACTAAGACTATTGAATTAGATAAGCATGTTCAACTAAGCAAAAATGATACAAGTTTCAGAAATGACTACCACATTGAGCTAATGCTACTCAACATTTTGTAATTACCTAAAATCACCAATATACTGAAAAAGATTTAAAAACCAAATGAAAAAGATGTTACATAATTATTCCTAATATTTACCATCAAGATTGCTTTGAGAGAATGATAGATATTTTATATATTTAGAATACATGGTATATATTCTAATTTTGGTATAGTATTAATTATTTTTTACCTATGGATGACTATCTTCTCATTTTATAATAACATTAAAAAACTTTTTTTTTTTTTAATAAACAGTGACTCTTTATTGTTCTAGGTTGGATCAGATGTTTTCAGATGCCTTTAGTAAAGATTACCAACTAATTCAAGCAGATCCCAAACATAGCCTATATCTCGCCTGCGCCCTCATGGTTAGAGGAAATGTACAGATTTCAGATCTTCGCAGAAATATTGAAAGGTTTGGTTTCCATTTTTCAAGATAATTTATTTGTACTGCTTGGAACAGTGTAACATAGTAGTTAAAACAACCTCTCCTCAAATTACAGCGATGTCACTTCCTCAAGTATGACCTTGAACAATTTACTTAGCCTTCCTGTACCTTATTTTCTTTAAGTGTAATGTAAGAGTAGTAATAGTACAAAGTTGTTATTTATGAATATTATGTGATACATGTTCTGAAAGTGTTCAAAAATTGTACCTAATATTGTTCTTATTACCAACACTATTACTACACAGCTTCTGTGTTTATACTCTATTTGACAGTTTATTATTAGAAAAACTACATCATTGAATTACAAAATTATAATACCCTCATTTCTTTTTATATTCAAATTTCTAATCTTTTTTTAAATAATTTTTTAGTTGTATCTGGACAGAATATCTTTATGTATTTGTATGTGGTGCTGAGGAAAGAACCCAGTGCCTCACACGTGCTAGGCAAGCACTTACCACTGAGCCACATTCCCAGCCCAGATTTCTAATCTTAAAGGATATATTTCTAGCTTTGTCAATCACCATCATAGCTGAATTAATGTCTTCCTAATAATGTCTCTTAGCTCCCTATCATATGGTCCCATGATACTGTTAATAGTTTTTTTAAAAAGGATAACTTAGATTATAAACTAAGCAATTAGAATTGTACCATCAGTAATGACTCTGTTTAATGTGCACTACCATCACGTGGTATTTTTGTATCTCAGTTCTTACCTTTTTTTTGTATTTCAGATTAAAACCTTCTCTACATTTTGTCTCCTGGAATCAAGAAGGCTGGAAGACTAGCCTGTGTTCTGTACCACCTGTGGGCCATTCTCATTCATTATTAGCTTTAGCAAATAACACATGTGTGAAGCCTACCTTTGTGGAACTGAGAGAGAGATTCATGAGGCTCTACAAGAAAAAGGTAATCATTCACCTTCCTAGCTGTTTGTTGTGGCTCTTTTAGGTGTATCACATTACAAATAAGGACCAACCTCATCTACCATTTTGTTATACTGACTATAACTGAAGTGGAGAAGCTTACTCTAAATGAGATGTATTGCCTGAGTGTATAGGATTTAGGCAAAATATTTGACTGAAGTTCTCATTTCTGTTGTGAAGCTGAACGTGCTATAATTTTAACAGTATTTACCTTATAGGACAGTTACATGTATTAAAGTCCCTGGAATGGTAATTGTTACCCACTTTTGTATTTATAGGCTCACCTCCATCACTATCTACAGGTTGAAGGGATGGAGGAGAGCTGTTTCACAGAAGCTGTGTCATCTTTGTCAGCTCTTATCCAGGAGTATAACCAACTAGATGCCACAAAGAGCATGCCTGTGGAGGACTTCCCTAGGCTAAGAGTAGCTGTGTGAAAAAGAAACCAAGAAATATGATTGTCACTTTTTCCTAATTTCACATTTTTTTTTTAGCATTTTTGTGATTTAGAAAATTCACTGTTTTTCATATCAGAATATTGTCTAAAAAAGAGTGGTTTCTGTTTAATCACAATTCATTGATACCAGTGTGTGAAATTAGTAAATCCCATTACCTTCACTATAAGCAGTTTATAAAATAGAGAGAACAGAGTTCTTTAACAATTTGCTTTTGCTTTATTTATTGCCTAATACTTGTACACCAACAATCATGTCTTTGGTAAAAAAAAAAAAAAAAAAATCTTGTACAGATATACTTTTTATACTTATTTATATTTATATTTTGATATTGTTTAAATTGATTCTTTAAAATATTTCTTTATATAGTAGGAGTTGAAGAACATAAAATATAAATATTTCCATGTAATATCCACTAACTTCAGAGACAGGCTTTATTATAACTGTTAAAGAGATTGTATTTCTTCTATAAAAAAACTTGTTTATATTATGTTTTAAATTATTTTTAAGTATCATTGCTTTTTTATCAATCCAGTTGATTTTGTAATAAATGTACATATTTTCAAACAGTACTATTTGTTATTTTACAAATCACCAGTATGTAAGTAAATAAAACATTACCAAGCTTCACTGGCTATTTAATAGTCTATTGAAGTTGTTCCAATTACTATAGTCTCCACTTTGATTCTTTAACATTAGTTTTAGTCATATCATTTAAGGAAGTGATTTGTAGGAACAGTTTGTTTTCAAGACAAACTAATCTGTTATGTGCTTTCTTTAGTGTTTGCTTTTAAGTTTCCTTTGCAAAGTAATACTATTCTTGGTCTTTTATCTTGGAAATTTAGTTTTTCATAGTATTCAGTAAAAACATTTATAGTACATTTGTTAACAGTAGCCAAAGAAGCTTTATTTTCTCTTTCCCAAGAGAAATCTTTACTGATAGTATAGGGCATTAAAAATTATGTTTATAGTTTAATCTTATTTTCCTATTCAGGAATACAGAAACTTGTTTGCCCTATAATGATTATCTGATAGAAGCCTACATATTGCCACATATAGATTAAATTTTTAAAATTTAATATGCCTTTTTACACCTCATTAGCAAATATTCCAGTTTATTTTGTAGAACAAAATATTTCCTTATAAATTATGCTTTTATTATATATGGACTGCTTGTGTGGTACCAAAATTATATCATTATAGCATATATTTTAAAAATGAGTTCAATTTCAGGTTTTTCAAGTTTTACATATATTTTTAGAACCTCTTTTAGATAATTTTGGTATCTTCAAAGCAGTTACCAGAGAATATTATGTTTTAAAGTATTGCCAACCTTTTATAAGCACTCTAGTTTTTTGATTATATGACATGACAACTAACTTTAGCTTTACAGAATCAAGAGCTCAGAAAACATATCTCCAGGTTCCCTGCAATTTCTTTGACATACACACGATGTAATCCAGAGCATCTTCCACTTAAATGAGCCTTCATTTGGGCAATCAAATTGGATGGTAATCATTTTAGACTTATTAGGAATGCAACATCTTTTATCCAGGCATATTCCACAAAAAGTGGGTTTGTAACTCTGAGTACTTAAGCACCCAGAAAAAAGAAATTTTTCAGCTTTGGAAAGTTGGAAGATAGGTTGGCATCTTTTTCCTTTAGGAATCTGAAAAGATACATAAAGTTAAAAAAAATCATTCTTTACAGTTGATTATAGTAATTTAGAAAAATATTATGTAAAACATTTTAATAACACCTTGTAACAATAAAATTATTTCTGAGACCCCAGCACTGAAAAAATAATTATTATTGCTGGGCATTAATATTAGTTGCTATTTAGGAACTTCCAGCACTCTTTCTTCTCTTCCTTTAAAACCCCCTCTCACCAGAAATCTGCCCTCCCTGTTCATACCATCACATTATGACACTCTCTTCAATGTTTCTTGCTGTCTGTTCTTTACTCAATTCCTCAATAAGTGGAATTTTCTTTAATAAAGACTATGGCATATATCTTAATTCATTTAAAATTGGGTTGTCAACTTGCTGATAAGATAGGGAATGTGTTGGTAATCAGAAGAATTTTAAAGAATTTCTAAAAATTACTCCTTTGAGACAGTTGTCTAGTTTAAGAAATAGGACCAGCCAGGTGTGGTGGCACACACCTGTAATCCCAGCAATTCCAGAGGCTGAGACACGAAGATCCGAAGCTCAAGGTCAGCGTCAACAACTTAGCATGACTCTGTCTCAAAATAAAAAAATGGGCTGGGGATGTGGCTTAGCGGTAAAGCATACCTGGATTGGATGACCAGTACCCCCTCCTCAAAAAAATGGGACCAGATCTAGTTATAACAACACAATCTTAGAGTAAATATTTTCTTACAGTCCTTTGACAGGTTTGCTATCTAGTAAGTACAGAGCATTTTGGAAATTGTGTGGTCTACTTCAAAGTTGGTGATATATAACTTAAGATCAGATTTCTTTACTTGATGGTCTTAATATCTGTTTAACCACAATTCTGTATTCATTACTTTGATTCCACTATGTAAAATTATTATGAAAAAGAAAAAAGAATGTAAGATCTACTCTTAGAGAACACTGTGTAGGGTTACCACAACAAATCAGGCTAATCAAGACCCACATTATTAAGATATTAGAATATTTAGGATCAAGAAGTTAGCATTACCTCTACTAGGTAAAACTTTGCCCCACAAAGTGTGATTAGTATTTTCCTCTGAGATAATTTAATTTTTGAGAGTTTCGATAAGATGATTTTGTTTTTATAACAAACTCTACTGCCAAAACACACACACATTATAACTTTCTAGGAATTTCTTAATATTGAATTATAATTAAATGAAATCTAATTAAACTTTACCTTTACTGTATGTGATATATTACTGTTGCATGGCTGAATATAACATAGTCTTTGCTCTTTTCTCATTTTACAGTTGCTATTTTCATTAGTGACCCTGTTAGATATTCCTATCCCACATGTTCTGGAGCAGGGAGTCCACTTTGTAGCTTGCACGAGACATTTTCTTTTCCAACTAAGTGGAAGATTCCTAAAAGCTAAAACAGAGAGAAAGTACATATGTATATATATTTATGAACTTGTGTAGACAGATAATTTTTAATCATTAAGCTAATAAAGATCTTTATGAATAATGTAACTCATAATCAAAGAAGCTTATGGTCTAATTCATTCTATTTCCCTTTTTCTTGCCACCCAAATTATGTTTTAATCAAGTATGATAGACCAATTTCTTAGAACGAATTAAAATTCTGTATCTTTAAAAAACGGAATAGCTTTACTTATTTATATCATTCTAGCTCATCCTGAGTGTTAAATCTAAACTTATGTTCTGATTGATACATACCATTTTGATTCTGCCTCAGGCTTGATATTATTCCAACAGATGTTGAAATAAATGTTGGTAGGATTAGAGAATTAAGATATTAATCAGAACAGTATCATGTTAAATTTTATGATATATTAAAATCCAAAATATAAAAGTTATATAAGTCATTGCGAATGTGTAATCTTTCAATCAGCTTCTTTGTCACATTCCCTATAGATCAGGCCCACAGTGCTTTCTCCTTGGGCTAGCCACTTCATATCATCTATGGAAACAATGGATCCATGGATGGGTCTGACGTGAGTAGACAGAGCCCCTCCACTGTCTAGTGCTTAAAAGAAACAGAAGGAAGAAAAGGTAAATGACTCTTCCATCTCCATGTAAATTCCTGGGAGATTGTTAGACTCATGAATGAGTCAGGTCCTTGGTTCATTTGAGCAAACTATGTGTTGGTTTATTGTCTCAAGGCATTTCCTTAAGATTAATATATATCCTCTATAGGATGCTTTGGGAGGAAGGTTGTAATTTGAGTCTGAGTTAAATATAGCAAAGTTCAGACTGTGTTACTTTAAAATATCAATTTAAAATTCAAAAGATCCAGGAAAAAAAAAATGCCTTCTTGATAGACAATATCAATCTCTCTGAAGTATGTGCTGTATTTGTATAAAGTGATAACATAATACTGCTTTCAGTGTTATTACAGTAGGATCTTGCAGTGCTCATAGAGCTGAGAGGAAGCAGAAACATGAAGATATCTGGAAGGTAGACAGCAGTTTTAAAGACCTCAATGCAAAGCTGGGTAGGGTGGTTGCACACCTGTAATCCCAGCTGACCAGGAGGCCGAGGCAGGAAGATTATGAGTTTGAAACCCCATCTCAAAAAAAAAAAAGAAAAGAAAGAAAGAAAAGACCTCAATTCAGGAAGCAGATTACAAGCTTGTCACACATCTGCAATAAATAAAAGTAGGTTAGATTATTGCATTACTAGTAACCCTGATTAACGTTAAATGAGCTGCAGTTTAGTAATTTAACATTCATTAAAATGCAGAAAAACTGGAGGAGATTTATAAAGTAAAAGCTTAGTGTTCGTGAGCATTGAGAAAATATAAAGTAAAAGCTTAGTGTTCATGAGCATTAAGAAAGGCATGACAGCATTAAATGTCATCTCATGCTTCTCACTGACCTAGCTAGCAACAGCTAGATTCCAACCATAAACTATATGTTACTATAACAAATATATCTCAAAGTGTGTGTTTTTGTCATGGTTAATTTTTAAAAGCCAAATTCTTACACATATCATAAATACATTTCCACAACTAAGCAAAAGAGAGACTGAACATATACTTCCCTTGAAATATAACTAGGCCCAACTCTCAAATACCAGAGAGCATTTGGGGAGATTTTTCTCATTTTTTCGAGCAAAGCACTATCCACCAAAAATGACCAGGGGATGGCTCTACCAATCAGGCTCCAAGTGAATCCACTGAAATTGATCCAACTCTTCAAAGGAAACCAACTTGAACTTGATCCAAAGGGCTTTACTTATGAAAGACTGCTGCTCTGAGGTTCTGAGAATCTTCTGAGTCACTCAGATTCTGTGCAGAAAACCAACTGTTTCTGTACATTTTGCAAAAGGAATAATTTGGGGACTGATGGTATAGCTCTGTGGCAGAGTATACACTTAGCATGTACAAGGCCCTAGGTTCAATACCTAGCACCAAAATATATAAAGAAAAGGGAATAATGTGGCTTATTATTTTAGAGCATGAATTGTATCATGCTGTTGGCTAAATAATCGTGTGGTAAATACAAACTCACCACAATCTATAAATTTTTTTCAAATGAACTGACATAATCAGGGTCCCTGGGTATATTATTTTCATAGTTAGTTTTTTTGTTATTGTTTATCTTTTTTTTTTTTTTGTATTGAGGATTGAACCCAGGGATGCTTAACCACTGAGCCACATCCCCAGCTTTTTTTTATATTTTATTTAGAGACAGGGTCTCACTGAGTTGCTAAGTGCTTCACTAAATTGCTGTGGCTGGCTTTTAGAATACTTTTACCAGAATACACCTGCCTGAGGCAGAGACTACATCTCACGTTGATCACCCATTCATTCTGTACTTGTGATACACAAAAGGAACATGAAAGAAAGCCACCAAGTCATATATGAGAAATAGCTCTGTGTATAAGCACCTGGCATCGTCTTGAAGCTTGTTGAGAGCTGCCTTTGTAATGGTCCCTCGCCACACTTGGACTGATCAGAATTCTTTCCATCTTTAGCTCTAGAGCACTGGCTGTCAGCCAGCTCGGGTATGAACAGAGGAGTGCATCCAATTGCCCCACTCACACAGAGGCAGCTAAACAGGGGGTTGGGCTGAAACACTTGGCCATTACGATAATGGACCCTGTTGAACTCACATCCAACAGCTACAAGGTCTGAAAAGAGAAAATTGTCAAGCCATAATTTGAGATAGTTGGACTTCCAATTATTCACCTTATAAGATGTAACTATCTCCTTCATGAAGTATAACTCTAGATTTTTTTTTAACAGCTCTAGATTTTTAAGGCCCCTTTGGAACCGCCTTCACAGAACATCTGTCTAAAGGTTAGAATGAGCATTTTCATCAGATTGTAGGTTTTAACCTACAAAGGGACATTATCAGAATTAAAAACAAATAAAAACTCTGTTCTGGAGAAAATATTTTTTTGTTTTTTGGGGGTTTTGTTGTTGTTTTGTGAGGTACTAGAGATCAAGCCCAGGGCCTTGCTCTTGCCAGTCAAGCACTGAAATTAATTTTTTAAAATCATAAGCAATGAGATGATTATAAACTGCAGAGGGAGGTTAATGCCAAGTGAGATGGAAATTTCCCCAGACATCCAACAGTAAAGCTAGAATATATTCTTAGGATATCAGGATAAGTGAATGTCAGAAGAAATTATAATTTATTTATGATTTATTTAACTATAGTATGGCAAGGTAACTAATTGAAATTAGAGAGGAGATTTTTACTTCTTGAGTATATTCTTGGCCTTCTGGATCAACAATTCCCTAAGTGTGTTCTACTCCTTGGCAATAGCTGAGATGTTTTCAAGGAATCTGTGATCAAGAATTTTCAAAATACTATGGCAGGCTGGCACAGTAGAGTGTACCTGTAATCCCAGTGGCTTGGGAGGCTGAAGCAAGAAGATCATGAGCTCAAAGCCAGCCTCAGCAACTTAGTAAGGCCCTAAGAAACTCGGTGAGATCTGTCTCTAAATAAAATGTAAAAAAAATGGCTGGGGATGGAGCTCAGTGGTTAAGTACCACTGGTGGTTCCAATCTCCAGTACCCCCCAAAAAAGAAAACAAATATGGTATTAATGATACATGTTTTTCATTGTTGCTATTTGCATTGAACATAGAAAAACAATGGTTCTAAAACCCCTTGTACCTTATCATGATTCTAACTGTACATGTACTTGTATTTTTCCTTGGCATGCACTTGTGCTAAGAAAAAAAAAAAAAAGCCAGTTTTACCTAAGAATGTCCTTGATAACACAGTAAACTTGATAATTTTATTAAATGCTAACCATTGAGTACATGTCTATTTAATACTCTGTATGATAAAATCAGAAGTATACACGGGCCATTCTGTGTACTAAAGTACATTGGCCATCATAAGAAAAAGCACCCATGCTATTATTCAAATTGTGGCATGGGCTATCTAATTTTTTTAGTGTGAATTTTACTTGCTTGAAGAAATAATTTTCAGATAATCTATGGTTATTCAGATTTGGGTATTTTGGAGACATTTTCTTGAAAATGAACAGAGTAATCCTGCGCTTCAAAAAAAAAAAAAAAACAATTGACAACATTGGTTGCAACTATAGAATTCAAGCTTTAAAGAAAAAATTAGAATTTTGGAAAATATCTACCACTGAGCTCTATTGCTACCCAATATTTTCTGAAGAGAGTAATATCAATGGGCTTTTTAAAATAGTATATAATGAAATCTAGTTTGAACATCTACATAATACAATAAACCAATGCATGGGATGACAAATTTATGCATGAGCAAAAGACCCATTCCAAGTGGGTCTTGGATATTTTAATGTCATCAAATTGAAAGGTTTTTAATGTACTTTCAGATTTTATGATGCTGCTAATTTTTAATGGACTACCACTTACCACATTTAATATAATATTTTTAAATACATTCATAATTATTTGAAGTGTTTACTAAAATATTTCTTGCTTTTCTGATTATATATCTATGTGAAGTCATATTTTCTTTTTTCAACCAGAAAAATAACTGCTTGGCAGAAGCAGATGTGAGAATCTAGCTTTCATCTATTAAGCTAGATATCAGAGAGATTTGCAAAAATGTAAAATCATGCCATTCTCTTCACTAAATTTTTCTGTTAGAAAATATTTTTTCATCAAAATATATCATTCCTATTAATTTGCAACAGGTTTGTTATGTTTAAATCAATTTTTAAAAATTCCTAATCCATTAAATACCAGTAGATAAAATCCATATAAACAAAAGTTTTTTAGATCCTTATTAATTTCTAAGACAGTAACTTTTTTAAAATCACTGTTATGGGTCAGAAAGCAACAAATTTTCTCTAAAGGGCTAAACAATAAGTATATTAGCCTTTGCAGGCGATATAGTCTCTGTACTACTCTGTCATTGTAAAGTAACCACAGATTCTATGTAAATGAATGAGCTGTGTTCCAACAAAACATAGTTTACCGATATAGTGAGCTGTGAGCTAGATTTGGCCTCTGGGCAATAATTTATGATCCCCAGTTATACATTATCCCCATTCCCATCCTCATGTTTACTGGTAAAGACATCACATTTTAGGTGACATTACTTGTATACAATAACAAATCTGATACAATAAACTTTGGTTCTGTGAGGGGAAGGCCCATATCTCTTTTTTCCTCTGTTGTATTCTGACTTACTGGCCACAATTCCTGGCTCAGTAGAGGATGCTAAGTGTTGATTAGATTACTGAAATAACCTGCCCAGTTTGGGAGAAAAGAGTATTCTGAATGCCAAGATCTTTGATAGGTCATGGTTTCTCTGCAGAATTTCCATAAATAAGAAATACTTTTGAAACTCTACTGCATACCAGATACTGTGCTAGGTGTTTTAGGTTTTATGTCATTTATTTCATCTTCCCAGACAGCTCTATAAACAATGAAGTACATGTAATGTAACTGAGGCACAGAGAGATTAATCAACATGATTAGGGGTCACTCTGTTAGAAAACCAGGATTGAAATCCAGATCTCTCGTTCTTAATACAATATGGTGCTGACAAGGGTGTCAGTTATTAGACTTGATGGTCTCTTCATAGTCTGACTCCAAAGACTTACTCTCATTTCATGCTCAACCTAACTTCTGGCAGTAAATTACCTTCCCACATGAACTTTTCTATAGAGTGAATAACTGCCCTACTGACCTATTTTTCTTCCCTTAGGAATTTTGTTTTTTATCTTAAATGACTTGGCATTCTGGATCATTACCAATGTGTTGTAGGTGTAGATAATCTGAATCAGAGTTTCAACCCAAAAAGCTGAAGGTCAAGTTGTGCTTTGGGGTGACACCACCTTCCTTTTTATAAATCTGCAGTAAAATTAAGGAATTTGATGACTGGACTTGGGAAGGCTGAGATTAAAGCAGTGTGTATGAGTTCTTGATATGTACCCTTTTTTTACATCATATATTGTTATGCAGGATTATTTTTTAATTGCAGAAAAGGCTGAATTCAGATAGTTTCTGACAATGTTAACAAAAGCCATTGTTTTGTGGCATGTCAAGAAGTCAGATGGTATATGTTCTCCTGTTTCCTATCATTATAAGCAATTACCCATAAAGAACTACAAGATCCATTCAATGCAATGAAAATAACAGATTTCTGAACATTCATAGGCATCTGCTCATTTCCCATGGTGTCCAATACAATGAAGCCAGTCCCACTGGTTCACAAAAACTAAACCCACCTTGTACGTAGCCAGACTAAACTCATCATTCCAAATTAATAATTTAAGGAGAAGAAAATCTGTCTAGACTCAGCCTTTTCCAGTGGGTTCAGAAAAGGACACTTACATGCACACACTCCAGTCTCGTACCTAGGCCTGTCTGCTGAGTAGTCACAATACAGCCCTTTGTGCGGGTCACAGAGGTCAGCTTCATTACAGATGTCTCCTGGTTGTTTGGCACAAATTTTGCAGCATCCACAGCCATCTCTCACCAAACTCACTCCAGGAGAGCAGCGCGGCTTCTGACGGGAACACTTGCAGGGCCAGTGACAAAACTGTTTACGCTGATGTGCTTCTGATGCTTCTCTGGGTCCTTCTTCAGTTGTGTCTAATGGCCCTGTGCCCTGTGCCCTGCAGCAGAACTTCATTTGATAATAAAGGCAATGTTAGAAATGGTTCCTCAAAGTAATTTCAGAAATCTTAGAGAAATAGAAGATTTCTCTAAAAGAGGTAAAATACAATGTGGTGAGTTACAGGATCATTAGCACTTGACACAGTTCACTCTCTGGAAATACTTTCTTCACTTGGCTTCCAAGATGTTGCTTTCTTATTTCTCCTCTCTAACTTATTTCTCCTTCTCAATCTCCTTTGCCACTTTCTTCTTGTCCTTCTGATGTCTAAACACTGGAGCCCCCTGGGTTAAGACCTCTGAAGTACCTTTCCTCACCATATCTCCCACCCAGATTTCTCTTCCGAATTCAGACTCAAACTTCCTAAGTAATATCTCTACATAGGTGTTTAACAGGAAAAGCAAACTTAATGCAATCAAACCATACTCCCAATTTTCCCGTCGATTTGCTTTTCCACATACTTTCCTATTTGAGCAAATGCCCATTTCACTATTTTTCCAAAACACTTTGCAGTTAAGGTCATTCTTGACTTCTTTTATGTTTTACATCCAATCTTGTCAATAAATCCCACTGGTCAAAACTTTAAAATACACCTTCCGTGACCATAACATTCCTTTGCTATCATTTTGATCCAAGCCACCATTATTTTTCACTTGGATGATTCTGGGAGCCTCCTAAAAGTTCATCTTGCTATTTTCTTTGTTCACTCAGCATTCAAAATGAGTCTTTTACAATATGCCAGATCACACCACTCCTTGCTAACAGGGCATGGCTTCCCAAACCGCTCTCCAAGGCCCCACACCATTTGGCCCTCACTCCCCATCTTCTTTTGCCAACTCCCACTCACCCCTTGACCACTTTGCTTCGCCACAGTGGCCACCTCATTCTTTAAGTACTTCAAGCCTGCACTGCCCTTAAATATCTCCAATGCTTGCTTTATTTAGATCTGCTCAAATTTCTCAGTGAGGCCCTCTGCCCTCTTTATAAAGAGCACCCTACCCCTGCCTTTCTCCAGACACATCTTACCACTTGCCTCATTACCTATGTAATGTTCTGATTCCTGCATCATGAAGCAAGGTTTTTACTTCATACCTTTCTAGCTGACTCCAGAAAAGAAAAATGTTTAATAAAAATAAGAACATGATGCATCCTCTGTGTCAGGAACTTCACCTTCATTTAACCTTCATAGCAACAGTATACATTAATTACCTGTCCCATGTGACAGGTAAATAGCGATCCCCTCAAAGATGTACACATTCTAGTCCCTGGAACCTGTTAATAGTCCACCTTGCTTTTTTTGGGGGGGTGGGGCTGGGACTAGGGATTGAACCTAGAGGCACTTTAACACTGAGCTACATCCCCAGCCCATTTTATTTATTTTTTTGAGACAGGGTCTTATTAAGTTGCTTTAGGCCTCACTAAATTGCTGAGGCTGACCTCAAACTTGTGATCCTCCTATCTCAGCTTCCCAAGTTGCTGGGATTACAGGCATGTGCCACGGCCAGCACACCACCTTGTGTGTTAACAAAGGGGATTTTGCAAATGTGGTCAAGTGAGTCCTGCAAGTATCATCCTGGATTACCCATGTAATCACAAATCAAATTCATCCAAAAAAGGAAGACGGGCAGATCAGAGGAGGAGACGTGACAACAGAAATAGAGTTAGAGTCATGTCATTTCTGAAAGGAAATTGTGAACCAAGAAAGGCAGGCAGCCCTTAGAAGATGAAAATGTGAATAATGAATCCCCACTCCCACCCCCAGAGCCTCCAAAAGGAAGGCAGTCCTGCCTACACTTGATTGTGGCCCTATAAGACCCATTTGTTGACTTCAGATATCCAGAACTATGAGACAATAAATTTGTGGTGATTTGTTACAGTAGCAACTGTATATCTCAGTTTATAAGTGAGGGTGCTCAGGATATGATTATTTAAACTGTCCTAGATTACATACCAAGTAAGTGGTAGAAGAGGGATTTCAACCAGGCAGGCAGGTCCCAAGCCTGAGCTCTCAACCCTCACCCTGCTTCCTAGTGCAAGTCCCATTGGAAACCAGCTTTGATACCAAATTCCTGAATCTCTGAGACTCTTTCTCCAGCCTAGACCACTTAAATTTACAACTCATTAACTGCTCCTGAGTATATCCACTTCAGTGTGCATCAAGGACCTCATTTTTGCCCTCTCCCCAACAGACTGTCCTGTGGCTAGCTAGCAATTCCCATTTTAGTGACTGGTGTTGCCATTCACTCAGATCCCCAAACCAGGAAGCTGGAAATCATTCTGGATTTCTCCCTATCTCTCACTCCCAAAAGTCACTTACTGGCTTACAGGAAAGTTGAAAGCTCCTAAGCACACTATTTCTTGTAGTTCTTCTATGCCTTAGTTTACAAAAAGTCAAAAGAGCCTGAAATTCCCTGCATACATGAGGCAATTTCTCCTGCCTAGGATATTCTTAACCATATCTCACTTTTTTTCTTAACTTAGCTATCCTTCAAGACTGTTTAGGTACCACCTCTCCCAGAAAGCTTTCTATCACCTCCCTGCCTTATAAATGTCTTTTAACTGAAATTATCCATGTGAGTGCCCATCTCCCCCACTAACTATAGAGCTACCCAACCTTAGGCACTTGAAGGCATTTGTAGGGATTACTGCATCTAGCCCAGTGCCAGCAAATGTTCACCTAAGTAACTTTCAGTGTTTACTTGTTGGAACTGGGGGCAGGCAGACTGAACCAGAAACCAAAACCTCAAAAACTGCTATACTGGGCAGTATCAGTGTGTGTTAGGGTCTGTAAACAAGTCAGGATGGCGCCTGGCATTTTGCCAGAGGGAGTGGTTTGTGAAGTAACGCCAGCAAGCCATTAAGTGTGGAGATTCCTTATTGGTTGACTTCTGTGTCTAGTTTATGTTAATTAAGATAAGCTGTGTGGAATGTATATATACCCCTCCTGTCCTACAATAAACAGCTCCCACTCCTGCTGTATCAATGTACACAAGTTGCTCGTCACCCCCCCCCCCAGTTATTTTGCCCAGCCAGCCAGGCTGCAGCAAGTATGTAACTCCACCATTAAACCCTCAGCTTTTCTTTTGCATCACTAGTAAAGCAAGTGTACCCCAGGAAGATTAACACTTCAGCCAACCTTCAAAAGTTGAACACACAATGTGAGAATAGATTTTTTAAAATTTATTTTTATCGAGTCCAGTGCTTCACACATGCTAGGCAAATGTTCTACCACTGTGCTACAGCCAGAGCCCAAGAACAGATTTTTGGTGAGGAAGCTGGGACAATGCTGGGCTTCTGGAGAAGGGTCAAGGGAATCCTTGATTCTTCTTTGTTGATCCTTCTTCTTGATCCTTGGGTTCTTTAAATAAAGAACCCAAAATTAAAGAAGGGAGTAGAAACAATGGAAACTAGAATCCTAATCCTAAAACATTTGCAACCTAAATTTTTTTTTCTACTTCTCAATTTTGCACAGATTCAGCCATAGTCACTATTGATTCAGATGCTAGATTGGTGGCCTTATGTTCAGAGTCTCCTCTTTCTGCCCCCACCCTCTATAAAGTTTTGACATTTCCTTCTTATCCCTCTCCTCTCCTTTGGCTTTCATTTCCCTGGTCCTCCCAGTCCTCCACTATCTCTTGTTATAATTTCTCACTCTCCTGGGCAGGATCCTCTTAGTCCAAGTTTGATTTCAATCTAGGCTTGTTCATGTTTCATGACCTTAGTATACTACTGTTCTCTACACACAGTCTCTGGGCAATCTCATCACCCTCTTGCTTTTAGCCTCCTTCCTATATAACCTCAAAACTAAATTTCCAGCCTAGACTTCTCCATAGAGACCTAGACCCACATAGCTGACTGCCTACTAAACAGCTCCAGCTAAATATTCTAAGGAAAAACTCAGATCCAAAACTCATCACCTTTCACCCCAGACGTCTCCCAAGTTTGGAGATAGGAAATAGGAGTCATTCAGGTCATCTTCTTCTCCTGCACCTCCTACAGCCATTCAGTGGCTCATCCTGCTTATTTTCTCTCCCAATTCATTGTTACTATGTGCCGCAGTCTGGCTGGGCACAATTCAGAAGCCACTTGTCAAAGGAAACGAACTTTATTTTTAGAATACACACACCGCACCACACAGCTCTTCAGGAAAACCCTCAGAACCCAACTGCCACCACCGACTTCCCACAAGCCTCTAAACCTCCCCCACTCCTCTTGCTCTTGAGGCTGATTGGCTGGGTCGCGTGGGCAGAGCCAAAAAAAGTCCCCCAATGAGCAGCTCTGTGGTCTGAAAGGGCGGGAAAACAGCCCAATGAGCATCACCGTAGAGGAGCCAATCAGTTGGCAGCTAGAAGTTTGCTGGGGCCGCTGTGAGCCAATCATCAGCTGGCAGCTGGAAGTTTGCTGGCAGCTGGAAGTTTGCTGGGGCCCCTTCAGCTGTGGCTCTTAACAACTATGCACTACTATGCTGTTCCTATTCAGTCTTCCTCCCTCCCAAATAACTTCTCAAGTGTATTTCTTACATAGCTGCTGGAAGGATCTCTCTTAAGAACATATCTGGTTGTATTACTCCTCTCTTTAAATCGCCTTGGTGGTTTCCTACTGTCTACAATGTGCAGTCCAAACTTCTGAGCATGGAGCTGTCTGGTCTGGCCCGTGCCTACCTCTCAACACACTTGCCTTCTATGCCTTTCTGTTTGCTAAACTACCCATGTCAGGTTTCTCCTCTCTCTTTTCTTCTTGTAGCTCCCTAATAAAATACCTACTCCCCAAACTGCCCATCTGAGAACGCCTATATATTTTTCCAGTCTTGAAGCACTTCTAGATTATCTCTGAGTCAGGAGGTAACACTGTTGAAATCCAAGAATAAAGAGAAAATTGTGATAGTAGCCTGAAAAGAGTGAAGTATTACAGGCAGGAGAATAACAATAAGGTCTAATTCTCATCAAAAGAAGAAAAGAGTAGAGAAGAAAATGCCCAGCAGAAACAATCCTAAAAGAAAAAAACAACCCAGCACCCTAGAATTTCACATCCAGTGAAACTATCTTTCAAAAATGAAGGAAAATTAAAGGACATTTCCAGATAAACAACACTGAGAGAAGTTTCTAAGAGACCTGCCTCATAGGAAATATTAAGGGCTGGGATTGTGGCTCAGTGGCAGAGCTCTTGCCTCAGATGTATGGCTCTGGGTTTGATCCTCAGCACCTCATAAAAATAAATAAATGTATTGTGTCCATCTACAACTAAAAAAAAAATTTTAAGGAAGAAATATTAAGAAAATTATCATAGATAGTAACTTCAGAAATACATGGTGGCTCAGGCCTATAATCCCAGCTACTAAGGAAACTGAGATACAAAAATGGCAAGTTGGAGGCCAGCCTGGGTAACTTAGGGAGACCCTGTCTAAAAATAAATAATAATTTTATTCGTAGTTTATATGCATATATATTTTAATAATAGTATTACATATTTTTAATAATTATAGTTTTTTACATAGTTCAGAGGTATAATGTTCCTGGTTCAATACCCAGTATAGAGACACAGAGACAGAAAGGGAGGAAGGAAAGAAATGAAGGAAGACAAGAAGAAATCAAAGAAATGAAAAGGACTGGGAAAGCAAATATGTGAGTGAATATAATTTTATATTTTTTTCAGACACTTTTTGATTGCTTTCAAAAACAAAATCTGAAGACAACAAGTCATTAGGATAATGCAAGAGGAAGGTTGTGCTTCAAAAACAGATCTGAGCTTTAGCCAAGCAGTGATGTTAGAAGACTTCCTATCATTTGCTCTTCTAGCCTCAATCCTCTTCTGTGAAATGGGATTGATAATATGCACCTGGTAAGGTTGCTTTGCAGATTAGGATGGGTAAAGTGCCTAGCACGGTGCTTGGCACACAGTTGATGTTCAATAAATGGTAAGTATATCATCTGACTCTTTAAAAATTCACAACAGCAAAGAAGTGAAACACAAAATAATACTTTCTTACTACCCTTAGCATAACACATTTCTGTGTTTTTTAAATTTTGTATCCTGTACTCATCTCTCCATATTGGAATACTTGCTATTTAGGAACATGTAGCAGCTCAGTCCAGAAAGTGGAATAGGAGAGGGACATCTGTGTCCCACCCCCACTGGGGAAGTGTTCCCCTAGGGGACAATGAGCAAGACCTAGGCCACTGACATTATCATCATGATATTTTTGAAGTCTTAAATCCCTCAATACTAAGTATAACAACTTGCTTTCCAACATATATCTACTGCCCACTGCTCAAATTGGCTATTAACTCAGACATTTCCATGTTTTCTAAATCACCAGAAGATTTCAAAAGCTCTGTCTCCTGTGCCAACAACCTCAACTATGTAAATGAATCAATAAATAAGTCACCTTGTTTTAATCTTCTCATTAAAAAAAATACTAAGACAACGAATTGCTCATATTAAACTTCTCTTTGGTCTGTTGCTTGAAATATTTCCAAGTCTCCATGGGCCGATTCCCTTTCACACACACAAACGTGAGAAACACATGGATTGAGAAAAGACAAACTAATAGAATATTTTAAAAATGTACATGTTTGTTCCAAAGTACTCCTTTCAAACAAGGACTGGCTTCACTGAAAAAAAAGTTGTTGCCAAAATCCATTTTCCAGGGGCTCTTTGCACATTTTTTGCAAACAACCCTGGAAAGTTGAGCCCCAGCCTGGCAGTGTTCACTCCACTGTGGCCGCCAGCTCTGCCGTTGTCCCAGGGTCACAGTGCATGTTCAACTTGGATAAAATATATAAAGTTGAGGGCTGTTTAAACATAGTGAAAGTAGACTTCAGTGCCTTAACCTGAAAGGGAGAGGAGTTTCACATTTCTCTCATGAAGCTAATGCACTCAAACAGAACTTTACTTGGAGAGAAAAATGGCTCCCTATTTTCCCACTAGTAATTTTCCCCCATCTTCTTCCTTTTTTATTTTTAGCCTGAAGAACTCGAAATGGCTAGAGTCTCTGGAAGGGAAAGAGGAAGGACTTACCTGTGCCAGCCCGGTGAAGAGAAGAGTGGAACAGAGGAGCCCCTGCATGTCGCTGGGATGCGGCTGGCCTGAGAGATGGGAAAGTGGGGGCTCCTCATGCTGGGGACACACAAAGCTTCCCTGTCTTCTCCGAAGGAGCCGCCTCCACCTCCGGGCACTGGCTTCCACACTGGCTCTCCTTTCAGTACCCTGCTTACTTTCATGTGACTCTTCCAGAAATACCTTCACAGCTAGGATGAAGTGTGTCAGGAGAGGGCCAGGGCTTTCCTCCAGGGATTCAAGGGCAGATCCAGCGATGGCTTTTCTTTAAGTAAATGTGCTCCCTTTTCCTGAGATCAGAGTCTGCCCTTGGGCAAAATGGAGGCATTACTTTCCATTGCTGGCCCTCTGCCTTCCTCTGTGATTCCGAGGCTCCAGCTCCTCTCTGGGCTGCTTTCCTTCCTCCTTTGCCCTCAAGCAGAGGGCTAGCCTGGTCTCTCCCCTTCTTGCCTCATCACAGCCTGGCCCTGTTGATGGATTTCTCACTTCCCATCAACAACCAATTTCCAAAAGGCCATTTCTGATTGGCTAGCTGTTGACTCTTGGACATTCCCACATACTCTCCATTACAACACATTCCTCACACCAGGTGGACCATGATTGGAAAGGAAAAATTCAACCTGAGAAAAGCTACTTTCTGTGGCCACAATTCCGTGGCAAATAAAATTAAAGCTAACTCCAATCTTTCCAGGCCTATGATCAAACATTTGTGCGAGTAACAGTCATTTGGATTAAAGTTTTGTTTTAAAAACTTATTACAAGTTTTTCTCCTTTCTCATTCCTCCTTCTCATCCCTCTGTCATGTATAGCCACCATTCCATCCCCTCCAATGTGGTCATGTATGACTTTTGCTCATCCCAATTTCTCAGCCCTGGTCTCTGCAGATCACACGTCTGCAATGGAGCTGACTTTCTGTGGGTCCAATGTGAAATCCACTTTCCTGTGCATTCCTGGGGCCTATTTCTTTTCCTACTAGACCATTTCCTGTCCTACTTTGTCCTGTTACAGTACTTATTCTGGATTATTGCTCATGTCTGTGAACTCAGAATCACAGCTATATAAAGACACAGCAAGTAAGGTCTGAGCTGAGAGTCTGGGAAAAATGGTTTCTCCTACTACCACAGGGAACCTGGGGTCCTTGGAGAACCAGAGACATCATAAAACATGCAAACTATAGTTCGTTAAACCATAATTGTATATGCACATAGGACAATAGGAATATCCAGTGCAACACAGTGCAATACTAACACTTATCCTGTTCCCTAAGAGAGAGGACAAAATCCAAGAATGGCTTTATGAAAAAACATGTGTCTGGTTTTGGTTCAATCTGATCCTTCTCTCTTTATCCTCCTGCTTTATCACCATTTGGTCTTTGGGTTCCCAACCTCAGTGATTCATGACCCACATGGGCCATCAGAATAGATAATTTCTTATTTCCTGGTTTATGTGTCAAAGGCAGGGTAGTCACATTCCACATCTAGTACATTCATGTGTTAGTCAGCTTCCCACGACTGTAACAAATGCCTGAGATAAACAGACATAGAAAGAAGAAAGATTTATTTTGGATGACAATTTCAGAGGCTTCAGTCCATAGTTGGTGGGTCATGTTGTTCTGGGCCTGCAGTGAGGCAGCACACCACGATGAGAGTCAGTAGTTAAGGAAGCTGCTCACCTCATGGCAGCCAGAGAGCAAAAAGGGAGGTATTGGAGTCCCCATATGCCCTTCAAGTGCATGCCCCCTGTGACCTAATTTCCTTCCAAAAGGCTCCACCACACAAAGGTTCCAATAGCACCACAGGTTTCAGACCAAGCCTTTTGATTTGAGGAGACTCTTATCCAAACCATAGCAGTTCATCGACCACATTCCTCCGGCTCCAACTCTCCCTGTTCAAAACGTTGCTGCAAATATCCATGTGATATTTGGATTTAAGGAGATTCATCCTTCTCCCATTTGTGTCTGTGAATGCTGATGGCATAACACTTTCTGGAACAGTCTGGCCTCCCTCTACAACCCCACTACTATAGAAGCAGTGGAAGGTGTCATATTGATCACCCTTGCCTCTTGGTAGAACAGGAACATCGTGCTTGAGAACTGACTTGTGAAAATTCCCCCAGTATGTGGAATCTGTCTGCTCTGGATTACTTCCTGGGTGCTTCTGTTTAAAAACTTCAAACCTATGAGTGAACTAAGTGAATATGGTTATTTCTAGAGGTCCCAGTGCCACCTGTGATGTCACACAATAAAGTCTGTCAAGACATGCATCCTTTTCTAAGCACTCTCCTCTATTATGGCATCTAACAAAATGCTCATGTGTCCTGGAGCTCACCACCCAAGTATTCAGCAAGTGATGTACATTCAAACAGACCTGGCACTAAGCATAACTAATATTTGCATCACATTTTATGATTTACAAGGACATTTCCCATGTATTATCTTTTTTAATTTCACAGCTCAGTGAAGTAGACAAAAGTGGTATTACCATCCTCATTTAATAGATTAAAAAGTTAAAGCCAAATCATTGTACTTGGTCAATAAAACACACTTAATCCCTGCCCTCTAGAGCTATATAATCTGCTGGGAGAGGAGACATTGAATAAACAAACACACAAAATATCCATCATTAAAAACTGAACAAAGTCTAATAATAGAGAAACCAAAGAGGTATGAGGAATGACAGACAAGTGGGAAACATCATCCCCATAGAACATTTTCTCTTCCACCCAGAGCAGCCATTTAGGCAGGTAAAGGTGAGAACCACACTCTAGCTCAGCAAGGTTCATTCAGGATGAGTCTTCCCTTCCTCATTCCCTCTTTCCTTCTCTTTCTATCTTGTTGGTTGTGGACAGGGAGGTATCATTAGAGAGAGCTATTGTTGGCTTAGTGACATTTTGAAAGGAAGGAGGGTTGATGTGCGCATCAGAGAAAGCAGAAATTCAATTACAACTGACATCTAATAAATCACCCCCCTTTCTTGATACTGTATTCAGTGCTGTGGATTATCACTTGAACCTCACAGTAACAGAACAGGATAGGTACTATCATTATCATCATTGTTTTACTTATGAGGAAGCTGGGGCAGGGTGGTGTGGACATTGAGGGGCAGTGTTGAGAGCCGCTCTGGACAGGAGCTATAGTACACACTTTAGGTTCTGATTAAAGAGGTACTGAACTGGTATTGCACCCATTGCAATGCAATTAGGAGTAGGTGTCACCCATTGGGGTTGAATTACATCTTCTTGTTTGTTGCGACCCTACCCTTTGCCCTTTTTTGGATAGAATGTTCGTGGATTTGCTTACCCCATTACTAAAACCTGGGTTTGAGACATGCGCCTTCTCTTTCTTGCCTGCCTTGACCCCCTTGTGGGAGCTGCGGCTGAGGAGTGGTCACTGAACCCAAAGAAAAAAGTATTTCTCTTTGTGTCATTATTTTGTGCCAGCCCAGTTCTCCTGGAGTGACCCTGACGGATTGATTTAGTCCTGTGTCACTACAGGGCAGAGTCAAGATTCCAAGCATTCCATCCCCACAGTGCTCTGCTGCCTCTCTGCAGGGCCCATAAATTAATAAGATCTGTAGCAGGATCATTTATTAAGATATTAATTTGCAGAGCACTTACCTAGCATGCGTGAGGCACTGGGTTCAATCCTCAGCACCACATAAAAATAAACAAATAAAATAAAAACATTCTGTCCATCTACAAATACAAAAAAAAAGATATTAATTTGCATTGAGTCCTCAATATTTTTCCTCCCCACTGCTCCACTCTTGGTTTTCAGGAAGTTAGTGGGGTCCTTTCTCTTTCTTGTCACTCCATCCTCCAAGCAGAAAGTAGAAGCTACTAGAATGCTTTGTCCTGTCTTGAACTCACTGAAGAGGTGATGCAGGGAGAGAAGAGGTGATGCAGGGAGAGAAGCCCATGGGCTGGGTGAGGACGGGGTACTTAGGCCCCTTTGATGCAACCCAGGAAGGTGGTCAGAGCCCAGAGGGACTTGATACTCCATGATGCCCCCAGCCCACACCCCATACCTGTATTCACCAGTACTGTTCTTCAGCTAAGCTCCCAGGGAAATTTGTGAGGACGCACAACCTTAAGTGTCTCTGTAGATGTGGACAATATGAGTATTGGCAGAAAACTCAGAATCTGAAGATGAGAGGCCTGGCCCCTTGTGAGGCACCTCTCAAGCCTCCTGGATTGTTTAACCTCCACTGGAGGTGGTGGTGTATGGTATTAAGGATGAGGAAGAGCTCACTAAGGTTTCATTAGAATCAATCCATCTCCAGATAGGAGGAGGAGGAGTGTTCAGAGCCAGGTTCCATTTGAATTAAAGAAAATGAATTTGTGCAGTCACATTCATGTGTGCTACGAATACCATATGACTCACAAGATCATCATTCTCTTTGAGTGTATGCTGTCACCTGATAATCGACAAGCCTCAGGACCAAAACCAATGCTGGAGCACCTGCACCACTCCTCTTGGCTCTCTGTTCACTTCTGGCACTGCCTGCAACTAGATCTCTAATTATTCAGCCACTCTTCCAGCCAGGTTGCTACCGCAGCCCCAGGAGCGATGAAGAAAATTTACGTGTTAGGTGCTCAATAGAAACAGGAGCTTTAAATGACTCTTTTTAAAACCACATTGTAAGAACCAAAGCTAAGCATGTCTATAATTTTATATGCATTTATCTACTGCAACCTTTTGTGTCCATTTGCTATTACTAATTACTGTATTTCTCACCTTTTTACCATATGTCCTTCTGTTAAATGAATCCGCCCCCCCTTTTTTTACTTTAGTCTCAACATCCCAAAATGATTCCAGTAATGCATGCATGAAACAGTAGGTTTGTTCTCTTTTCTTCCTTCACTAACCTGTATGCAAAGCTTATCAACCAACACCTGTGCATTCTCTAAGGTGCTGCCAATGCCCCCCACCATGGAGGGAAGATGGAAGAGTTATCAAGGTCTGCTTGGCCTTCTGTCCAGCTTTTAGTGAACCAAGTCCAAGAACGAGCAGCCCCTGACAATCACAAAATGCTCTGCCATCTGGGTGGGCCTTGGATACCAGTCTCTTGAAAATAAGCAGGTGCCCTCATTCCAAGGGCACAAAAAAGTCAGGCTGTGGCCCAAGGAAAACAAGGCCAAATACCTAAGAATGATATAATTCACTTTGTCACTTGGCCCTGTCAGTCTGGTTTGCAGAAGGAGCTCTGAGTGGGAAAGCTGGCTGAGTTAATTAGATGCAGGCTCTGAGGACAGCCACATGAAAAGCAGAAAGGGAGAGAAAAGGAGGACAAAGTATTTTCAGTATTTCTAAATGTGGGTGGAGCTAATGTTTCAGGGAAGGAAAAAAGCATGCAGAGTGTGATGTGCCATTTCTGATTTTAAAAACGGGTGCACATGTGAATCATAACCCAATTAGATGAGGAGGTCCCTTGGCAGTGACAGGTATGCTGGACTTACACTCAGTGGACCCCAGTTCACATTCAAACTGCCTCTTTTATGAGATCACTGACATCCCACAATCTTCTCTAGCTCTCTGCCTCCATGTTTCCTAATTTCTCTCATCTCTCCTCCACACTGCTATCCAATTTGCCTTTCTAAAACACAAACTGGGTCGTGTCACTCTCCTATGGAAAGCCTTTTGTTCAGTCCCCTTTGCATAGGAGGATAAAATCCAGCTTGTGGGAAGCACAGTAGAAGCACAGTTCCATGACATAGCAACCTTGCCTTCACCCTCCCTCTCCCCCTGGTGTGCTCCAGCAGCACAGAACAGCTATCCTGTGAGCCCCCAGCCTCTTGCCTTTGCTTATGCCACAGAAGAACCCCGCCCACTATCTGACGAGCTTTCATATAAGTGACTAATCTCCAGAGGAGTCTTCCTAACCAGCACCAGAACAAAGTCCAAGCAATTCGCGCACTGCCACCCACCCTTGCAAAGCCTGTACTGCAATCATCTGTTTATATGGAAGACTGCCAGACTTAGCTAATAAAAATGGTAACCATTCTAGGATATCCAGTTAAATATTTCAGTATATGTGGAGAACACTTAGGCTAAAAAATTATTAACTCGAAACTCAAGTGTAACTGCTTATATAGATTTTTTTTTCCTATTAGACTAGATCATGTGAAGTAGACAAAGATTTTTCATAGCCACAATGTGAGTGACACCCAGAGCTTGATGAATCTATTTACTGCACATGATTGGCACTCGGAGCTTCTAGCTTCAAAATTATTAATCGGATAGGCAAATAAGTAAAAATTCCATTTATTTTTTCCTTTGTCATTTTAAAAGAGATCTCCTATTGAAAGCTACAGGTCACCCCATTTACAATCTCTCCAGGACCGGTCCCTGACTTTCCAGGTCCAACCTGTATTGAAGCCTGGTGGACGCTAGATGGCGCGGTGGGTCAATGTTCCAGCCTCCGAGCACTGTGGCCTCGTAAAGAAAGGAAGCACCCGCTCTGCCGCAGAGCTCTGCATTATTGATTGTGACGCTGCCGCAGAGGTGGGAGGAGCCCGCCGCCATCTCGCCAGGTCTCCCGCAGTCTCGGATCATCCCTGCAGGATGCTCTTCCTCCTTTGCAAAAAGTATCCCGGAGGGTGGGGATTTCTCTGCTGCACGCTAGTGTTTTGATTCACTGGACGATCAGACCTTCCCACAGGCAGAATCGTTATTTCACGTGGCCATTCTGAACAGCGGTACCAAACAGCAGCTGTCCCCCTTTGAAAGGCGTTGTCTTTAAAATTAACATCTATTGTAGTAGATCACTGGAGTAACTAAAAGGAAATAAAACGGGCAGGGGACTGTTCCTCACCTCTTAGGTTTAAGTTGCCCTAAATCACAAAGCATTCTTATTGTAAATAGATGAAAATGCTTTAGACATAAGATCGCTTCGTTCTGTTGATTTGACCACAACTCTGTATTCAGCCAGCGCGGTCACTGGAAATCTGCAGGCTCCAACTGGAAGGAAAAAAAAAAAAAAAAAGCCTCTGCAACTAAAGTGTGGGTGGGGCCTCTACGTGATCCCCGCCGTGGCACCTCTCTCTTCTGACCAGTAGAGGGCACGCATCCAGTCATTCAAACGAAGAATCTTACAAACAATAAAAATGTACAAAAACATTTTATTGCAACAGGGATGTAAAATGTATATTTATTCAGCAGTCCTTTTATTTGGTCAATGCCTTTTCTCGATTATAATTTACTAATTAGAGTGCTGTATTATTCCCTTTCTTTGTAAACCGAATACATAGTGCATCACTGTTGTCTCATTTGGGTTTCCTTAGTGAAATGAGCATGTAAAAACAGTGCAAAGGATCTTGACTCAAGAATCCCAGAGATTTTGTTCTGTAACCACTAAAATATAATTTAACAGCACTTTAAAAGCGACTTTTCTTCATTGAGTCTTTTCAAAGCATTATGCTTATTTTCGCATGAAACATGTCCTTTCTTTGTGTCTTTGTACATTACAGGTTTTATTTGTGTAATTATTGAAATGATATCAGATAGGATTAGCGGTCAGAAAAGGAGCAAACCACACACTGCAAGCATGCTAAAGATCAGCCTCCTGTCCTACCATCTCCAAGCTCTCAATGAGCTTTGGGCATCAGTTAGAGTGTATGTTTCACAAAGGAAAGGGAGAGTTAGTCACTCCCTCCAATCACTTGCATGCAGGTCACAGGAAGCATCTGCTTGATTTCAGCAAAGAAATCATTGTGTTTTTTTTTTTAAGACCAATAAAAAAATCTACCATTTTGCCAAATTCATATGTAATTGAATCAATTGCTACATCAAATGCTCTCCTAACTAAAGGATTGTCAGAACAAAACTGAGCTAACTCTTGCACCTGATGGAACTGTCAATTGATGAGACTTCTCCACAAAAGACTCCCCAAAATAAGCCCAGTGTCAAAATTGCAACGTGTGGAAGACAACTCTTCAGTCCTGGGCCACTGCTGCCAGAATGCCATCTGTGTCCCACACCAGTTGCACAGTCATGACCCTTACCTGCCCCTCAGGTTTTGTGTTGATATTAGTATATCCATCTACAGCAACCAAGAATTCTAGTTCTTAAGTTCAGATACACAGGAAATGTATATTTTTAGAATCGTTTAAATCAAGTTACATGTGACCCCAAGTACCCCGTCCAAGCAGTTGAATCATCATCATTATTGGGTACCTCCTCCATTTCCTGGGTTGGGTCAGAGTTCCAGGTTCTGCAGCCCAGAGACCACGTTGTCCCAGGCCCTCTAGTCACCTTTAGGCCTAAAAACACTGTTGCTTTGGTAACTAGTCTTGGGGCATGAGAATCATTGGTGTGCTGGAACTTCCTGCATCTAGGGTGCGATCTAGGGTCACCTTTGGGGATGTGGTGCCACCTCTCTAGCACACTGCCAAGAAGAAGTGAGAAACTCCCACTCTCACAAGACCTCTGACAAGTCATCAAGGGTTCTCTCCCTCGCCACTTAGCTGCTCCAAAACATGACACTTTCCCTCCCACTACAGGATAGAATTCATTGTAAATAGTAACAGCTGTAAACCTTTCAAGCAGGATCATGACCCCCCACATACACACTTCCCCAACAGACAAGGGGTTGCAGAAACTGACTTTTGGCTTGGCAGTGTATTGGAATAAGTTCTGTTCTGATAAGGACAAAGTAATGATAAAGATTCACAGCAGCGAATATTCAAGAATATTCTCTCTTTCTTGGACAGTTATAAGAAAAAGAGAGAAATTTCCCCACCATGGAGACTATGAGAATTCTGAGGTATCTTGAAGCATTTCTACATCTAACCTTTTCATTTGGTTAAAATCGGCATTTCCAGTCCACACATTCCTTCAGTCCTACCTATAATTAAGAAAGTGCATAAAATTTTCAGCATCAATAATAAATGTTCCCTCCTCAGTCTGAGAAATTTCTATTACACTTGTATGTCTTTTGTATACTAGCAAAGAGAAAACGCAAGTGTGCGAGGTAAATATTGGTTTTGAAAAAAACAAATATGGGAGCCGGTCAGGAAGTCATCAGAGGAAACTGTGGTGAGAAAGAAAGCCGGGATCCATAGCCCCTGGGAGCAAGAAGGTCTTTCTAGGCCATCATGCTAGTGCCATTGGAGAGCTCATTATTTCAGAGACAGTTCAGGCCACCATTTGAACTCTCTGCCACAGCACTGTCCAGTTAAACATTCTGCAGTAAGGGAATATTCTATGGTATAGAACTATATTGTGCTATTGAGGACTAAACCATGGCTGGTGTGACGGAGGAACTGAATTTCTAATTTTAATTAATTGAATTTAAATAGTTTTTTTTATGGCTAGTGGCTACCATGTTGAATAGCAAACTGTAGTCTTCTTTCTTTTCGATTTATGATTTATTCTTCACTTACTTACATAAATAATCCAAAGCAAAGTACCAAAAAAAAAAGCACAGCATAAAACTGAATTCAAAATTTTTAATGAAAGTGAAAGAAGAAAGTTCTATTAAAGACAGCAGAGAAATGAATGCTCCCAGACACATGGAACGAGTTAGTCACTGATTTAGAAAATTAAATTTATTTCTTAATTGTTGGAAAGTAAAGGGGAAAGGAAAAGTCCTGCGGGAGGAAATGCTGAAATTTGTTGTTAACAGTTGTCTGGCTGCCCAGCAACCCTCACTACATGAAAATGGTTGCCCTACTTCTGAATCTCCTGCTCTCATCCGTCTTATCCGCTTGGTACAACATAGCCAATGTGCATGATCCCCTGGCACCAAACCCAAGAGGCCAACCACAGTCCTTTCTGGGAGAGACTAGACCTTGCATACAGAAAAGAGTGATCTCTCCTTGAGCTGATGGATGGCGTATATGAAATTTATGGTCTGTGGAACAGAGGGAGAGGAAAATGGTATGCACCGAGGCAAGAACATGATCTGGTGAGAGTCACTGGGGCAGGCTCTGAGTTCACACCTGTTCTCTTGCTTCCTAGTTGGGTGGCATTTGACAATATTCCTTAATTACTCAAGGAATCTTCATCTATAGAATGGAATGATTTTTAGTTCAGATTGCAGAGTTGCTACCAAAGAAAGCAAGCAAGCAATGGGCCCAAACAAAAAAAAAAAAAAGCAGAATTCCTAAGACATAATAAGTACTTCGCAAATATTAAGAAGTATGACAATATAACAGGCAGAGTCATGACAGCATTCAAGTTTCTGGATTTGTATCTTTCTTAAAGCCTAAGCCTAGATTCCATTGGATTCCATGAAACACTCCTCCCTCATATTTTTTCCCCCAGATTGTTGAGGTGATATTGACAAATCGCCATAGTCTTTATATATATATACATATATATATATTTTTTTTTTAGTTTATGGTAATTTATATTGGATTTCTGGTAACAGCAACAGAGTTCAAATTTGTACACCATTTTGTTTGGAAGTCTAACTTCTTCCTATACAGAATGACAGGTAAACTGCAAGAGTACCTAACCTTCCACAGGCTCTTGTCATAGTGAAGGGGCACAGAATGGCAGAGTACAGATCAGCATGCCTTATCCATATTATCACTACAGATAATCCCTTGAAGGTCATGTCTGTCTGTAGCCATGTGTTGGGCTGCCCAGCACCCCTGCCCTCTTGTTGGGGAATAAACCACCAAGAAAATGCATCTTGGTGAGAAGCAGGGACCCACTTCCTAATATGAGAGATGGAAGTTGCCAAATTATACTTTTCTTCGTCTCTTGGAAACTGCAGTGTGGATACATGATCTGGGCTGGGCCAGCTGAATGCTCCTAATTGGTACTTTGGACACTGATGTGACTAGTGGTCATGATGGTGATGCTGCTGACAAGAATCAGCCTTAGCAGGCAGTACTCATAGCAATCTGCTGATTTGATTACTCGTCTGTCATGTGATCCTCACTGGCTCCCCTGCCCTGCCTTTCCTGGTTTCCCATTTTTTAATATTTTTTCTGCAAATTTCCTGTCAATTCCATGAGCAATCCAATATGTTGCCAATACATTCCATTTTTGGCATAAGCTAGTCAGAAACGAGCCTTTGGTTGGTAACCAAGATCCTTGCTTACCAGTATGATTCTGCAATCTGTACAATTAGAAAAATGAGAAATTATACCCCAGTGATTCAAATGTATGAATTGCCAAGATCATTATAATATCATGAGTAGCTAATAAAAAAAAAAGATCCTTGCTTTTCTCTTTCACCCCTTTATGTAATACACACACACACACACACACACACACACACACACACACACACGATTTTGTTCCTTAGGCTCTTGCTGTATCATCAACTCCAGTGCCCCAGGTAGACATATTTATGTTAATTCGTACACAGTTCTAATGTGCTGGGACTGCTAGTTGGTCACATTCAGCCTGGTTATCATACCATGGCATAAGCTGTGATGGAAAGAGTCAGAAGGACTATGACACATCTCTTCCAAAGCTACCAGTATCAGATTGAGGCTGACATCACCTTCTGTAGAGAGAAAAATAAGTTGTCTTTAGAATGATTGGATTTATAGACAAATCAAATTTTTATCTTCTTTTTAAAATGTCCTAGCCAGAACATTGCTAATAAGGATCTTATTGAGGTTAATAAATTAGACTTCTCTTTTGATGAGGTAATAGAGTTTCTTCTTTTAATTAACACGTACTATGTGTTGTACTCTGTTTTAGGTAGACAAGAGCAAGTACTGTTCCCAGAAAACAGTAGCTAATAAAAATATCTGTTGAACAAATGAATTAAGGAGCTAATTAGTGAGTTAATGCGCCAGCACTACACCAGAATAGAGTGAGGAGTCCACCACTTGTGGGGACCCAGAAGATGCCTGTTCACTCTGAAATGACAGCCCCTATGTGAGCTTAGGAATGGAGAAGGAAAGAACAGGGCTGGTGACCCAGAACATCTACTCATCACAAAAACATGAGGCTCTTTGTTCTGTTGACTTTTCAAAGTGAGGACAGCTTACAATTAAATCTTTCTGCCAAGCCAACCCAGCAGGAGACAGACTTGAGCTATAAACTGTCCCTTGATGGGGCAGGTCGCCAGCCTGTTCAGGGGTGGAGCAACGTGGTCCATCACAACTAGAAGGTCCCAGTTTGGTGTAGCTCCCCTCTCTCCCCTCATCCAGCTTAGCACTCAGGAACATCTGGAAGGGCAAACTCACCTGTCCCAGCCTCATATGCATGTGGGTCATTAGCCTAATCCCTCAGGGCCTCCATTTCTGATTTCATTCATTCTTTATTTAATCCAAAACAAAAAGGCAAAGAACCATTTCTGACACCATGTGTCATCTACATAAATAAAATTACACTTCTGTTTGCTTGTTTTTGTTTTTGTTTTTTTCTGCTTCTTATTGCATAAGGGGTGGGCAGAGATTGACAGATCTCCACCAACTGAGGATCCCAATTTAAGCCTTAATCCAGGTGTTATGACTTAAATATGAGGTATTCCTCCCAAAGGCCTGTGTTACAGGGATAGTTGGAGGTAAAATTATTGAATCATGAGCACTACAATCTATTTAGTTCATCCGACTTTGAATGGACTGGGTGGTAACTGGGGGGCAGGTGGGGCATGGTTGGAGGAGGTGGATCACTGAGGGAGTACCTTGGAGGGCTTCATCTTCCTTGTGCCCTGTCCCTTGGCTCTGCTTCCTGGCCTGCATGTTCTGAGCGGCTTCTCTCCACCACCCCTTTTGCCATGATGTTCTGCCTCCCCCTGGGCCCAAAGCAAGGGCTGGCTGACCGTGAACTAAAACCTCTGGAACTGTGAGCCAAGATAAACTACTCTATAATCCGGCTCAGTGTTTCTCACGCTGTGATGCTTCCACCCCACGCCTGTGCGCCATGATTAGGAGCTGGATGGAGCCTGGCTTTCCACATTTATCCTCTGCTCTGAGTTTCAATGCTGGTGGTCCTCCAACCCGACCTGGAGTGAGAGGCTCAGGCTCCAAGGTGAACAGCACAGAGTGACCCCATCATTTACATAACTGCAGTTGAGAATTCCCAGAGCCATTTCTGGTCTGGCAGACACATCCAATAAAGGAAGCCCAGACTATAGAAGAAAAAAGAAAAAAAAAAAAAAACCCTTTCAAACACCAGCATCCCTATTCCTCTAAAGCAGGGATTCCAGCTTTGGCTACAATTAGAATCACATGGGGAATTTTAAATGTCCCAGTGCCTGGGCCCCACCCCAGACCAATGACATCAGCGTCTCCAGGGTGAGACCCAGGCGTCAGTGTGTTGTAAGCTCCCCAGATGATTCCAATGTGCAGCCAGGGTTGAGACGGGCTCCCCTAAAGCAACCTTCACCATGAGTCACTGGTATTGGCCGTCTTCTCTCTTTAAACTTTTCTGGACGTTTCCTAATATTTTCAATATTGTTATCCAGTATGTATTTGACTCAACTGACTTGTATCTTATGCTCATCAAGTATTTCATTAAGACTGGGAGATATGAATACAGCATTGATTTATATAAGACAATTAGAGAATAGCTGTGCTTAACTGAGGCATATTGTTAGAATAAAATAATTTAACAAAAGGGAGGGCTATATAAGCCAAGGAGGTCTTCATGGAGGAAGTGGTACCTTCTTTGAAGACCCTGAAGAATGAGAAGGATCTAGATATACAAGTGAGAAGATGAAAGGGCATTTACTGTGAAGGGGACTATGTGAGCCAGAACCCAAGAGCAGGAACTAGCTAGAGGGGGCCAAAGGTGGGAGGGATGCTGAGTGGTCCAGGCCTGAGTACAATAGTAACAGGAAAGCTGATTGCATGCCGATTAAAAATGACCTTGCTTGTAAGGTGATACCCAATTTTCCCAGTGAAATATCTTTCAAGAAAAGGTTAATATTCAACTAGATGCATAACCTTGTAAGGATGTAGATGAACTCATCAACATGCCAGATGAACTCATCAACATGCCTTCTTGCAGTATCCACTCACTAGAAACCCTGAGGTTACAGGATGAGTTCTCCCAGAGCAGATGCTGAGTCGGACTTTGTGGGGACAAAATGTTAACTAGACATCCGCACCTATGAAAGCAGAGAAGGAAGCCGGATTGAGCAGGGGAAGAAATTAAACTGTAATACAGTCCTAACAAAGATGCCACTGACCCGACAGGGAGCTCTGGAGTGAACATAGCCCACCAGAGTCATTCTCGGTGAAACCGGCACAATCAGGCCTCTCTACCTGCATCACAATGAGTCACCAGATATGAGCTGGGGAGCTCTCTGCCGCTGAGGAAGCCCCCAAGGCACCAAAATCTGGGGAGCAAGTCCTTCCTTCAGGGCATCTGAGGAACACATCTCTGCATCTAATGCATGTGCCTGTTTGCGGTCCCATCTCATGGAACATACCAATCCTGCTTTTCTCCATATGTATCACCATGAGCACTTACAGCCATACTTGGAGTCATCCACCACAGTGTGACAGAGTGCATCATCTTCACGTTATGGGCACTGCTTCACTCCCTGTGTGAAGCTGTTTGATCTGAGCCTCAGTTTTGTCAGTTCCATCCCCTTAGCTCAGTTGTGTTTTCACTTTCTTGTGTTTTCATTCTCACGATCTCTACAAAGTAACTCCTTAGTGTATTTTTCTACTGATCTTTAAAAAAAAAAAAAAAAGAAGAAGAAGAAGAAGTGAGGTTGTATCCCCTGAAGTAATTGTTAAGCCATGTTAAATTCCTTTACCTACTTTTTTTTTCAATCTAACAGGTAACCTCAGTAAGCATTCCAAATTAGCAATGATTACAGTCTGCCTTCCCCAAGCAGTGGATTTTTGTTATTGTTTTTCCAAATAGTTGAGAAATGCCCTAATATAGATGCTCCTTACCAAAGGCACCAAACTTTGCAAAGAATAATATAAAAAGTTACTTTCTCTTGACCAATATTGGGAAAGAAATATTGACTAATATTTTGGCTATAAATGGCAAGTTTGTTCATTTGACAGGAAGCTGGGTCCCTGAAGCTTTGAAGACTAAGGAGCGAGCTTTAGATGGTAAGTCACTGTGGTTATGGAGCAGAGAAGTAGCTGTATAAACATCATCTTGGAAAACTGTGCAGCTAAAAAAATTTTAAAGATATATTTGGGGAAATATTTTGGAAACAAAAAGGTCATCTAACTTTTATTATCAGATATGATATAGCTTGGTACAGAAAAGAAAGAAAAAGAAGGGAATGGAAAAGCATTTCTTAAAAAAAAAAATGAACATCATTGGCTGAGGCCATGGTAATCTTCTTTGTATTGTTCTAATATCCAAAGGACTTAAAAACAGCATACTACAGGGACACAGCCACATCAATGTTTATAGCAGCACAATTCATATAATAGCTAAACTGTGGAACCAACCTAGATGCCCCTCAGTAGATGAATGGATAGAGAAAATGTGGCATATATACACAATGGAATATTACTCAGCAATAAAAGAGAATAAAATCATGGCATTTGCAGGTAAATGGATGGAGTTGGAGAGTATAATGCTAAATGAAGTTAGCTAATCCCAAAAAAGCCAAATGCTGAATGTTTTCTCTGATATAAGGAGGCTGATTCATAGTGGGGTAGGGAGAGGGAGCATGGGAGGAATAGATGAACTCTAGATAGGACAGAAGGGTGGGAGGGAAAGGCATGGGGGTAAAAAAGATGGTGGAATGAGATGGACATCATTACCCTAAATACATGTATGAAGATATGAAGGGTGTGAATATACTTTATATATAACCAGAGATATGAAAACTTGTGCTCAATATGTGTAATATGAATTGTAATGCATTCTGCTGCCATATACAACAAATTAGAATTTTTTAAAAGTTGGAAGTGTGCTGAGTGATGGGAGAGAAAGTGAAGAGTCAAAAAGAACCTGAGAGGAACACATCAAATAGGTAATTGCTGTCTCCCCGAGAAATGGTTTCATATCATTTTATAACTATAAACTTCTAGTTGATTTTTTTTTTGTACTAGGGATTGAACTCAGGGGCATTTGACCACTGAGCCCCATCCCCAGCCCTATTTTGTATTTTATTTAGAGACAGGGTCTCACTAAGTTGTTTAGTGCCTCACTTTTGCTGAGTCTGATTTTGAACTCAGGATTCTCCTGCCTCAGCCTCCCAAGCCACTGGGATTACAGGCATGTGCCGCTGCACCCGGCTAGTTGATATATTTTGGAGAGGTTTTAGGTCACCAGTGCAAAAGCCGCGAGACACAGTGCTGAGTTCCATGCCCACTCACTTGCCCCAACACTGGCTTTTTGTCAAAAAACAAACTCAGATTTTTTTTTCTCTACTGTCAGCACTGACCATTGGGTAATATAGAAACACAAGACATTGCAGGAGCCTAAACTGCTTTGCAGCCTCTGCACTGAGAACTGTCAGAGGCTCCTCACCACCCCATGTTACTACCCTCCTGGGTTAATTACTATGACCACAATGAGAGAAGTTTCTACTTTGGAACCCCGATGTTGACACCTTTTTAGTACTTTGATTTCTACATAGTTGATGTTCTATCTGCTCTGTATATAGTGGATATTCTATAGGAATGTAGGCTTTGATTAGATGGGTGACTAGTTGGTTAGTACTGTTATAGAGAAATCCAAGCTGCCTTCTGAACTACTTGCAAGCTGAACCCTGGTGCTTCTCAGACTTCAGTGTGCATGGGAATTTCCTGGAGGTGCTTATTAAAATTCAGGTTCTGGGGTTGGGGATGTAGTTCAATGGTAGAGTACTTCCTAGCATGGGTGAGGCCCTGGGTTCCATTCCTAGTATCAGAAAAGAAAAATCAGATTCAGATTCAGTAGACCTGGGCTGGCTGGAGTCATGGAGTTTGCATTCTTAGTCTGATGCTGCTCAAGGAAGGATCCCTGGGTGTAGAAGGTCTGCTTGCACATGGGAGCTGGGAGCCACTAGGGACTGACCTCACCAGGAAGTATGCATGCACATGTTGCAGATCAGTGAGCTCTTCATGGTGGATTTAGGAAAGCCAGGGAGCTAAATGTAATAGGGACATCAGAGCAGGTAGATACACTCTAAACTGACCGGAGAAGCCGGAAGGCCAGGGCTTAAAGTGCAAAATTATAGGAGGTGGGAGAGCTAGGGAAGCCAGCAAAGCAACTATCAGTCAGCTGCCTCTCAGAGGAGGTTAGGAGGGGCACCAATTTGGGCAAGAATGAGGACTATTTTATTATGGAGAACTCCTTAATTATGCAGTTAGAGAAGTGTGTGTGGTGCATTCCAGGGCCTACACTGCTCTCATAAGGATTCCACTGTTAATTTAAAAAAGAGAAATAGCAGTGCAACTTTCTCAACTCCCACGCCATTCACACATTGACTTTGTGTGCCAACTCAAAGCATACCCACTGGAAATGAAAACAGAGTCAAAGCCAACCCTCAAACTGAATCTTGTCAAGCCACAGATTTACAGAAGGACTTTGTTTTCTTTCTCTCCTTTCAAAACAAATTTTTCTTTCTGATATTTAAAAAAAACTTACATCAGACCCATATTTGTTAAACCAAAAATGCCAGGTCTCAAGTCCTTAACGCCGAAGGCCCTCCATCAGTGTTTGATCATTATTACGGGGGGTCTCGTGCACATTTGCACAGCATCGGGGATGTGAATATACCCACACCTGGAGGCTTCCAGATTGGGTCCCTCCTTTTGGAAATATAAGCAGCCAACATGAATGGAACTATTAGGCCAGAGGATCTCAGTGGAGCCAATGGAGATGGTGCACCAATGAGATGCAAATCTGACCCCTAATAGGTGGCCACTCCAGGCAACTTTGTTCTGGTGGAACATCAAACTAGAAGGCAAAGGCTTCAAACTCTCATGAGAGGAACTCTCTGGAAGAAAAATATTACGTATCCAATACAAATACATACATCACACACACCTCTGAAACAAGAGCTTTATGAAATCGTAATAACATAGTCACCCCTGCTTCTGAATGTTGGTCTCTTCAAAAAGTCATTCAGACTAGACCACATTTTTTTTCACAGTATTTTCATTAACAAAATAACTAAATAGAACTTTTCTTTGATCTCACAATGTTCTAAGGTACTATTTTAATAATTCCTTTTCCTTCATCATTCCCATGAAAGGCACTCCTCTAGTTCCTCTCCTTACCTATACATTTTACTCTTGCCTTTTAAACCCTGGGAAAGCAATTAACATAATGATAGTATCATAGATTCACCTCCACTCTCTGTGTGATCTTGGAGCCAGTTCCTTAGCCTCTCTGTGTCTCAGCTTCCTACTCTGTGAAAGGATAATGATAATAATAAGACTGCCTGATAGGGTGGTTGTGGGATTTAGCCTGCCAATAGAGAGCACAGAGGAAGACACCTGCTACCACAACTGTAGTTACTGCTCAAACCCTATCCTCTGGAGGGGGCGCCTAGCCTTGATCCCCCAACACATGCCTTGAACATTGGCAGCACCTTTCCCCGTCTGCTGACACTCATGCTACATGCCACCTGCATTTTTCTGACCCCTGGCATTACCATTTTAAGTTTTCCAATTTGTTTGCAACATTTCTAAAATGTATTAGTTAATATAAATGATTTCAGAAGTTACTAAGTCAACTTTAGATATTACTTAATCACAAGTGGTGATTAAAAAAACTTCAACTTTTACCCCAGGATATATATATATATATATTTTTTTTTTCTTTTTCCCCAAAGGAAAAGTGTTTTGGACATTGTATTACTCATGAACATTCTATCACTCACACACTCATTGGTGATGGCAGGCAAGGAAACAATTGAAGGCCTTACAGTTCCTTTAAGCAGGGAAAATCCACGGGAAAAGGGCATGCTCCTTGCACATACACATGGATTTTTTCTGGTGTTTTATGAGTACATTCTTTTACCATACAATTAAGGTCACTATGTACCCCAGGCTATATTGCAGGGCTCTTGGTCAGATGCTTTTCACAAGATGTTTTCACCTTCCATTTTGCTCCAAAATGTTGTTATGGGGCTGGAAGCCTAGAGAAGCATGTTTGTTAAAGGAATGAATAAAATTCTTAGATTCCATTAATGAATTCTTAATGAATAAATGGCATGCACTTTGGTGCCTGTGTTTAGGGACATTTTTTTCTGGTTGCTCTGGGGCCAGTGCTCTTCAACTATGTTTCACATAATTGCTATTACCCAAAAAGGGCATCTTGATAAGTCAGGTTTTATGATACCCTGTTCTCAGGCCATTTCCCGAGTGTGCAGAGTTTCTTTCCAAACTGATTCTAGGCAGAGTACAGACACTATGTTTTGTTCTTGTGTGTTTTTTTTTTTTACATTTCATTTATTCATTCTTCCAACAACAACAACAACAACAACAAAAAATCACCAAGCACCCAACATTCCAGGCATTATGCCAGGTGACAAAAAGAATGCCAAGAGTATGTACATGGGATTTTATAGTTGTCAAGTGCTTTTGGGTAAATCATCTTGTTTAGACTGTAAACTCTGTGAAGCAGGTTACTTTATTCCTATTTTACAGATAAAAGAAATTAGAAAATACAAAAGAAAAATAATGGGAAAAAAAGAAGTATTTATTAACCGACCCAAATCCTGAATGTCCCATCCATGTGTTTACAGAAGGACAGCACGCTCAAGAGCATGGAGCTTGCTCTATTAGCTATCTAGTATTTGCCCAGGCCAGTACTGCATGCAGAAAGCCACTTAAATTCTTTGGAGAAAGATCATTTTGATGTTGGTGAGGTTTCAGGCCATCTCTTGGAAAGAGAGAAAGAGGATAATAATGAATTCCAGGAACCAGAAGAAAGGAGAAGATTAAAGACGCTGGGACTAGGAAGACCCATAAGAGACTAATGAAGTTTATTTCTGTCTGGGGAAAAAGACAGGCCAAAATAAAGGATGGATGAGGTTAAAACGAGAGGCCACAGAGTGCAGATGGCAGAGACTTAAGATCCACGGACAGCTTCCAGGATGCAACGAACTGGCCTCAAGAAAAAGAAACTTGCTTCTTAAAGCTTTCATTAAGAACTTCCAGCCTGCGAAATGGTTCCAGATTTCTGGCAGCTTTTTGAATTAGCTTCAGTCCCAATTTCAAAGCAGAAACTGTCCTAGATTCCTCTGTTTCTCAAAATGTCCCTTTTCTGCTGCTCAAAATATTCCTTATTGAAGATCTGCTGGGTGCTCAAAGATGGTGGCTTCACAGATCCATCAATGAGCCAAAGATTTGTTGGAGATCTGCTGTTTGCACACCATGGTGAGAAGTGGTGTAATGAGAAGGAACAGTGACAGTACAGATAGGAGGGTGGGCTGACAGTGAACAGTGTATGCTGGTGGAGAGGAACGCACTACATTTACCCTGTGTGATATCCGCTGATAGCAAGTTGTGTCTTAGTGGGAAGTTCTATTAAACAGGTAGGGTGGGGCCATATCACAAAAAATACCTGAGGAGAAAGGAGATTAGTTCAGAAGGCTTTAATCAAAGCCTCACAGCACAAAGATACCCAAAAACTATTTGTTGAATGCATGCATGCATAAGTGACTTAAAATGAGCATATTGTCCCAGACCCAGGACAGTCTTAGATCAATCACTGGGTCAAAGAATGTCAAAACACCATTATGATATCCTCATGTTTGTAGGACCATTCTGAGATGATGGACAGAAAGAGGTCTAACATTTTCTCAAAGACAGTGAACTTTGGACTCACTTGGAATCATGGGAGGAGAAGTGGAAGAGACCAGAGCCTTGGGACATAAGAGGCCCACCATTCTAATTGCTGGAGTCACAGGGAGATGAAGAGTGGGAGAGAAAGAGCCTCTGTTCCAGTCACACTCACCTCCTGCCTGAGAATGTTCCCAGGGAAAGCAGCCATGGAGGATGTGGAGATTTAGGGAGCAGGTCTGCCTATGAGCCTGCTGCGTCATCCCTGCTAAGGCCTCTTCTATCAGGGAAAATCCTTGCTGAGGCTTAAATATCATGATTCTTTGTGACTTCCTAACCCTAAAATGTTTTCTAGTGTGTCTTGTTTATCTCGATGGTATCAAAGACACAGGATGTGTAGGACATCTGTATAGTGAAAGTAAATTCGCTGGTTTCCGAAAATTAAACAGTCCTCCAGGTGAAGAATATGCTGGCCCATGGAGATGTCACCAACTACAGTCTTCAGCAAGGAAATCCCTTCAGAAAACTTCCTGGCTAGCACTGTGGGAAGCTGGCATCTTATATTTCTCTCCTATTACTCCTCCTGCCTCTCTCTGAATCATCTCTTAAATTTGTCTCCCATTAAATTTATCTGAACTGCTCTCAAGCTCAGAGCAGTTGAGAAGAGCAAAGTGCTTCTTGCACAGTCCTTCCGCTTCCCACTGCATGGGATTCAGCGGGTCTGGCAGGAAGAGGTGACACCCTTCAGGAGAGTCCTATGCTGCTGTGATTTCTTGGTGCCATTTGACTGCACCATCATTTAACCCTGACATAAACCAGCAGTTCCTCTGGATTCTGTGCTTCAGTTAATTTTGCATTCTGTGTATCGTTGATTTTGCATTTTATTCAGCCAATATAAAGGAAGGAGTTACCAGTGAAGACTTTAGAGATACTCGTTGATGTCAAATCTGAAGCCTGTTATTCAAGTTGCATTGACTTTAGGACCTAGGGAGGTATCCCAGAAGCCATTGGCCTCACAAGCCCATGCTTTATAAAGTGTGTTCTCAAAGTGGGGTGAAATAGTGGAGAGACTGAGGACGAAGAGGGAAGAGCAAGCCAAGGCAAATGAAAACCAGGTTCTCCAGGGAGGGCAGAATCACCCTCTACCTAAGAATTCATATCCCAGACACCTGATGCTTAAAGCTTCCTCCAGAAGGGTCGCAGTCCTCTAACCTTTTCACTAAGACAAAATCTTAAACTGCAACTATGTCCTGTTACTGGGGATAGTTTCTCTGTATATCAAATATCTTGCCTCTCAAGATGAGAGATCAGTCGAAACCTGAGACTTTTTAAATGAATGCCACTTGTGGAATCCGCCTTCCTCTACATTCTGAAAGGACAATCTCAGCTCTTACCTGATTTCCAAACAATAGCAACAATAGGCCTCCTACTCAGGATGCAATTATAGAACATTATCATGGGTAATCTTTTATCATTTCAGACTTCAGTAGAGTCGAGTGCTTTTGCAAGCACTTGGCTGCAAGAACCTGTGCACAACAGGATGTGGTTAGACAGTCGAAATTCATAGATCTTGGTAGCCCTATAGAGCAAGATGGAACAGGGTGTCTGAAAATCCCCACCCAAATATGCAGGGTCTATTGCCCTTGTTAGAACATGCAATTTACCTTATTAGAACATGCAATTCAATTCAATTTATATTTATTTAATGCCTACCATGGACAAGACAAGGTGCTTGGTGCTATGAGGGGAGTAAAGAAATTAATGACCCACTTTGTGCTTGCTTTGTAGTCTGTTACAGACTCAGAATGCAATAAACTTGTTTAAGCTGCGTTCTGGAAGGACTGAGCATTTCTTACTCTGGCCATTGAAGGATATGAATTACTAGGTAGGGTCATCTCCACCCAGACAACCATCTAAAGTGACACCTGGGAGGATTCTTAAATTAAGTATTCACGGGAAGAAGACTGAACCTTCTCTCTGGAAGGCGAACTAGAGGCATGTTACCATAGGCCTCACATAGGAATCTCTAAACACACAACTTGAGATGGTATCTGTTGAGTTCCAAGAGACAATGCCACTCCTTGTCATTGGGGCACCAGTGAAAGGCAGTCGGGGACCAACTGGTGTGAGTTGTGAGGTGTGGGGGTTTCCCTCCAGGCCTGGTGCAGGCATGGCTCCCTTTCTCTTCAGGCTGAGAGGCCGTTTCTTGTTCTTTTATTTGGGGACCAACTTTTCTCACAAATGAGTGCTGCCCTGGGTGTGTTCTCTGCACCACAAGTACTTCATGCCCTCCGTGTCTTTAGTGAAATGACGGAAGGGAGGAGTATGTCAGAAAAAGCCATTTTTGATAGATGGAGACTGGTGTAGAGGTAGGTCCTGCCTTAAGGAGAAACACATTACCGTTTCATTCAGTATACATCGTGTTCCCCATGAAGACTGGGAACTGTCCAGTGGCCTGTTTCCTAGCTTCACCTCTGACACCAATCAGCACGAAGGTCAAGAGGGTGGAGAGCTGAGAAGCATCGTGTAGGAAACCACAACAGAAGGGGGCCCTGGAAAGCAGCCTACCCACTGTACCCATGTATCCACTGTACTGTCTCTTTTAACAAATGAAATTATACTCAGGACTCTTTATGAGTTGTCACTAATGGTTATCAAAATAAAAGGTGGTTCATGGCCACCACCTTCCTTGGGTAGTATTTTAACCTTGGGCCTTTGGGACCTGCTTCCCCCTTCAGGTATGCGTCTATCATATTCTGTCCTAATCTCCCAATGCTACGAAATTGTGAGCTTTGACAAGTCCAGTCTTATGTCTAACACAGTCACTGGTTACTTCTAAGCCCAGCACACCCTCAGGTAGAGCAGAAGGGCTTGATTATTATTTACTGATTAATGAATGAAAAAATAAGTCATTAGCTTTCTGGTCAGATTAGCATGGGGGAGTCGTGTCCACCCATCGCCATCCTTTACTCCATAATGTCCCAATATAAATCCTAAATTCCCAGAGGAAAACCATCAAAACTGTCAGAAATACAATTGAACAGCATGTGAAATTCATTATAAAGAACAGAAACATCTGCCACCGCACCATTCTATTGTTCCATAGTATTTCTTGTTCATGAAAGCAGAAAAAGGAAATAAACACTCCAAGCACCACATAATGGTGATACCTACAGCTACCATAGCTGACTCTGCCCTTCACTACCTTCATTTTTTTCTGTACTTGTCCATGCTCAGGACTTAGCAAGATGAGGTATCAACAGGGAAGAGGTAGGTTCAAGTCCTGGGTCTGCCACTTAACTCTGTTATGGGTGGAATTATGTCCATCTACATTTCATGCATTTAAGTTCTAACCCCAACACCTCAGAATATGACCTTATTTGTAAATATGACCATCGCAGATGTCATTACTAAGAGATCATGCTATGGTAGGGTGGGTCCCTAATCCAACACAATTGGTGTCCTTCTGAAAAGGGTAAATTTGGACCCAAAGATAGGCACAAAAGCGAATCCCTGTGAAGAATGGAATTATGCTGGCCCAAGCCTAGAAACTACGAGAAGCTAGGAAAGAGGCCTGGGATGCATCTTCCCCTAGAAGCTTCAGAGGGAATGTGGCTCTGCCAACACCTTGATTTTAGACTTCTGGTCTTACAACTGTGAGACAAGAATTGATGTTGTTTAAGTCACCTGATTTGTGGTACTTTGTTAAAGCAGCTCTAGCAGAAGGAATGGAATGACTTTTGGCAAATCGATCTATTTGTGCCTCAGTTTTATTGGTTTTAAACAAGGTTAGTAAGCATCCCACCTTCAGAGAGTTATTATGAAGGTGAGATTAACCTTCATAACTTAACTGATATAGTCCTTTCTAGGCTATTTTCAAATGCTTAGAATGGCCCATCACAGAAGACCCAAGGAATGTCAGAATGGTCAAAATTCTTTCCTGTTCCCTGCAGTGGTGTCTGGAGTAGATGTCAACTGCTGTGACTGTGGTTTAGCCAGGATGGTAGTCATAATGCTGGTAATTTGCATGTAGTCCTCAATGAGTCCTCATTTACAAATTGTTGTTGTGTTGGAGCATTTTGTAACAGCTTCAGTGCAGCATGTGGGACTCCAGAAGTCAGCGAGAGAGTAATGGTGTTGCCATTACCTTTATGCTTAATTTAGGAGCATCTCCTTCAGGCATTCAGTAAAACTAAGGATCTCCCATGGCCAGGGGTTACCCCCAGGGGAAAATGTTTTATATTATTGTATTATTTCCTAATACTGAAATTTTAACAGCAAAATGATCCTACATTTTCATCAATTTCTCCTGAGCATTTTTATTTTTCCTGAAATTTAAATTGACTAATTAATATTTGTACTACTACCAGGAAATTCAAAAGAGCAGAAGAATTTGAGAGAAATGAAAGACATATAAATGAAAGATCAAAGCAACTCTTGGGGAGTGGCAGAAGCCAAAGAAAATTAAATAATTCTTGTCTTTTTTTTTAAATTTTAAGCAAAGGATCCTCTGCTTAACTGATATAGTCCTTTCTAGGCTATTTTCAATTAACTTTAACATAACCTTTAGGTATGTGAGTTGCACAGAATTTTTTGAGGAAAAAAATATGAATAGCTCTATGTTTCTGGCCCAAGTATTTTTAAGCACCTGCTACGTGCTAGCTACTGTCTTAGGTACTGGGGACACATGGCAATAGGTAAAACTACTGAAAGTTCAGGTCTTCACAGAATTCAAAGTGAGAAAGATAACAAAAAAATTATAAGTAAGATCTATAGTGTACTAGTTAGTTATAAATGCCAAAAAGAAAACCAAAGCTGGGAGATGGATGGGCTGGGAGGATGGACTGGAGGTGCATCTTGAGATAAAGGGGACCAAGGAGACTTCACAGAGAAAGTGACATTTCAGAAGAGCTGGAAAAGGTGAGGGAGTGAGCCATCAGATATCTGAGGGAAGAGTATTTGAGGCAGAGGAAGTATCAAGTGCAAAGGTCCTGGGGCTTAGAGTATTCAAAGAACAGGAAGCAGACAGTGTGTCTGGAGTGGAATGAGAAAGGGTAGGTGTTGGAGATGAAGATGAAGTGAGGGAGGCAACAGGGACCAAGTCATAGAGGGACTTAGAGTCATAACAAAAACTTCAGCTTTGCCTTGAGGGTGATGGGAAACCACAGGACAGATCTTGGCTGCTCTGGTCTCTTTATTAGAGGCAAAAGGGTGTATAAAGATGAGTGAGGAGGCTGTTGCAATAATTTAAACAAGAGGTGACTGTGGTTTAGCCTGGACGGTAGTCGTAATGGTGGTAATTTGCATGTATTTTTTTCTTTTTCTTTTTTTAAAAAATTATTTATTTATTCTAATTTGTTATACATGATGGCAGAATGCAATTCATTGCATATTGCACATATAGAGTACAAGTTTTCAAGTCACTGATTGTACACAAAGTATTTTCACACCTTGTGATTTTCACATCATGTACTTAGGGTAATGATGTCCATCTCCTTCCACTATCTATCCTACCCCCTTACCCCTCCCTCCCACTCCCTCCCCTTTGCCCTACCTAAAGTTCCTCCGTTCCTCTCATGCTCCCCCCACCCATTGCTATTATGAGTCAGCATCCTCATATCAAAGAAAACATTCAGCCTTTGGTTTTCTGGGATTGGCTAACTTCACTTAGCATTATATTCTCCAACTTCATCCGTTTACCTGCAAATGTAATGATTTTATTCTCTTTTAATGCTGAGTAATATTCCATTATGTACATATACCAAAGTTTCCCTATCCATTCATCTATCGAGGAACATCTGGGTTGGTTCCACAGTTTAACTATTGAAAGTAAAGCAAGCAGGATTCACTAAGTACGCTGTGAAGTAGGAAAGGCAGAGAGTCATGGATGCTTCTATGGTTTGGTTTCAAGCAACAGAAAGAGTAGAATTTTCACTTTCCTGAGAAAGGAAAGACTATAAAAGCAGATTTTCAGGGAACTCCATTGTAGATGAGTACTGTGTGAGATGCCTGTTAGATATTGTATTTATTCTCTATGACTGCTATAACAAATTGCCAGAAACCTGATGTCTTAGAATAACAAAAACTTATTCTTTCATAATTCTAGAGGCCAGATATCCAAAGTCAGTTTCCCTGGGCTGAAATCAAAGTGTCGGCTGGGCTGTGCTCTCTCTGGGAGACTTAGGGGAGAATCTGTTCCTTCTTTATTCCAGCTTCTCGTAGCAGCCAGCAAGTTCCTTGGCTTGTGACTACATCACATGAATCTCTGCCATCACACTCACCCTACCATCTTTTTTGTGTGCCATCTACCTGGACTACCCTCTTGTAAGGATACATGGGATTGCATTTTTGTCCACTTAGGTCCTTACTGTAATCACATTAGCAAAGTCTTTGCCATTTAAGTTAACTTATATACACAGGTTGCAGGAATTAGGACATGGATATTTTTCGAGTGCTGTTCCTTGGTCTACTACAGATATCCAAGCAGAAATGTTGCCTAAGCCATTCCCCACGTGAGTCTAGCTTTCAGGAAAGAGGTACATGCAAGATATCTAAATTCACTCACTATCAGTATATGGGTGGTATTTCATGTCTTAAGACTGGAACACTCAGGAAATGATACCGAAAAAGAAGATATTCAATATGGAGGCACCTCAAAAAACTAGAAATAGAATTACCATCTGATCCAGCAACCTCACTTATAGATATATAGCCAAAGGAATTAAATCTTGAAGCGATATCTGCATGCCTGTGTTCATTGCTACATTATTCCATTAACCAAGGGAAGGAAACAACCTAAATGTGGTTAAATAAAAGTTACAGGAGGCCCTTGTTGGGGCCTAAGCTTTTAAACCCCCAAAGACCAGACTAAAAACAAAATGGAGTCACTTTCACTAAAGTTCCACATCACCCAGCTGTTTATCTGACCTTCCAACAAATTAGGACTAGAGAGACAACAGCTGAATTTCCCACACAGTTCAGTTTCAATTGGCACAGTAATGAAGTTCTCTCTCCCTTAATCCCTGTACAAAAAAGATAACCTAAATAACCTGATGTTAAATAGATTATTTCATATTCTGTCTCCCTGTTTCTACCTTATAAGGAAAGTAACTTTGAAATGACCAATTTGCTTATTATTTCTGTTCTCTTCAACCCTTCTCCGTCTATAAAAGCAATCTGTTCTGCTCAGCCCATCAGAGTGCTTGTTCTATTTTATGGAAGGTAGTGTTGCTTGAATCTAGAAGAATCAAAACTGAAGCCAATTAAGATCTTAAACCAAATCATTGCAATTTTGTCCTTTGAGAATGCCCATCGACATATAAACAGATTAAGAAATATAATTTATTACAATGGAATATTATTCAGCCTTAAAGAAGAAGGAACTCCTGCCATTTGTGACAGCGTAGATGGAGCTGGAAGATATTAGGCTAAGGAAAACAAATTAGACACAAAAAATGTAAATACTGCTTGGTCTTATTATCTGTGGAATATAAAATAGTCAAACACACATTAGAGTAGAACAGTGGTGGCCAGAGAGAGAGGGGGGAGAAAATGAGGTAGTAGTCAAAGAGTACAAAGTTTCAGACATGCAAAATAAATAAGATCTGCAGAGCTGTCTAACAGAGTCTATAACTAGCAACGTTGTATCATGCACCTCAGGTTTTGCTAATGAGGTAGATTTGAGCAGTGTTCTTACCATAGAAGGAAAACAATAGCAACACCAACAAAGAGGGTGTAGAGGAATTGTTAGAGGATAATTGAGGACATGGATAAAGGTGTTGATCTGATGGTTTCAAAGGTATACACTTAGCCCCAAATACCTCAAGTTGCATACAAGTTATATCAATAGTCTTTTGCATATCAATCACACCTCAATAAATCAGCTTAGAAAAGAAAATCAAAGAAACAAAACAAGGAAGGAAGGAAACACAAAGGCTTTTTTTCCAAAAGTAGGCCTGCAGTCTTCCCACTTTCAAAGGTCTGCAATATCAAGAGAGGCAGAGGAAAAATAGAAACCGAGAAGGAGCTGAAGAGGTGGGAAGAAAGCTGGGAGTCTTTGTGGAACCAAGCAAAGAATGTTCCTGAAAACAGTAAAAGGATCCACTCTGTCAAATGCTGCTGGTGGGTCAGGTGGAATGAGATCTTAAAACACCTGGTTTAGCAACACAGAGGTCACTGTGGATCCTGGCCAGAGCACTTTGAATTGAGAAATGGGGCAAAAGTCTGACCGCAGAAGTTCTTAGGAGAGAATGAGAGACAGGAAGTGGAGACAGCAAATACTGGGCACTTTTCAAGGTGCTGTTTCCCAAAAGAGTAATCCTGAAAAGAATCCCTTGACCTGCACCCACTTTCAGAACAGCGTTGGAACTGGTCCAGCTGGGAACCAGTAACGAGAAATGAAGGCCAAGGTTTTTCCTAGTTGGCTGTTCTGCACAAAGTGTATTTGTGAGTCCTTCCTACAGCGGCTAAGGGTGACTACATTCTGAAAACTCCCAATAAAAGATATGTTTGTCCCTGAAGGTGAAACCCTGAATCACTGTGTTTGGATGGCCTACACCCTCCATCGAGCCCCAAACAAGCCAGGATGCCTTGATCCTTACAAACACACTGTCCAGGTCCCTTTCCACACACCACAGGGTCTTCAAATAACCAGGGTACTTAATGGGTGGGAGTCAGGACACTTTTATACACATACTCTCGAGCTGTAGAGCTAATTAAACTCAAACGAGGCAAGTTTCCAACTCTCAGAGAAGTTTATTTATGCCTCGTCTAACTCGGGGCAATGACTACAGTTTCTGACTTTAATTCCCAGATTTGAGAAAGCGTGAGGCCTTACTTTAATGAAAATAGGCACACGTGAATGAGCAGCAACCTGCAAGGAGTTAAAGAAAATCATAAGATTTATTTTTCCCCTGCTTTTCTAGAGGCTGCAGTAGCATATTCACCTTTTCATAATAGTGACACTTCAAAGGACACAAGATCCTCCTCACACATGGCTGGAGGGACATTATTGCTGTCGCTGACTGAGTGCTCACTCCGTGACCCGTACTTCATCAGATGCTTTGTGCACATTGTTGTCTAATCCTCACAAGGTTCTCCTGAAGTGGTTACTCTCATTAGTCTCATTTTACAGACAGGGAAAATGAGACTCAAAGAAGTGACACAGCTTCCTGCCATTGGGAATTGCAGGCCACCGCAGCCAGCACTACATCCATCCAGGCAAGGTTCCTGCATCTTGGGAGAGAAAGAGACCCAGGGCTCTGGAAGGAGGTCAGGTATCCAGAAATCAGCTGGCTTCATCACCCTGCACCTGAAAATGCTTTGGCCATAGTCGATGTCCTTTAAAATTCTCATTTAGAGAAAGACAATGAAGTGCTTCATTTGTGAGTTCAGAAAGCATCCCAAAAGACATACCAGGTGTGGGGTAATGGGTTACTCTTTGTGTAAAATAGACCTTGGAAATATGAACATGTCCTTTCTGGGCAGAGTAGTTCACTGGAATCATGGAAGGAGGCCGGGATTTGGTTATCAGCTCAGCTAGAATATACATATTGAAGAAAGGAGACAAACAAAAGGTAACTACAATTTCCCCTCAGTTCATCAGGCTGAGTAAGGATTTTCTTATTTTTTTTAATAGTGACAATATTTTTAGCACGTTGAAATTTAACACGAAGCCAATACTTAATACCTCCAAAGAATAAATGGTGCATGTGAGACTGAGATTTGTCACAGGGGACCCAAAGGAGGCCAGGAAACTATCCTGAATAATGCCACATTGGTGCACTGGTGACCTCAACCTGAAGGAACTGGGGAAACATCACAGGCACAGAGGAACATTTCCTGAGTTTCCCTTGTCAACTAAAGGCAGATTCTTCAGAAGGAAGTCAACTGTCACAAAAACACATCTATCAGGGAAGATCAGCAGGAGTGGAACCTAGAAGAGCTAGAGACCAGGCACCATATCCTAACAGGGTATTTCCTATTCTTTTGTTGGCCCATCTCTTTTTTTCCAAAACCCTTTACTCTCTCTAGGTTATCTACACAGCACCCTCCACCACCACCTCTCTCCCCTTAGGAAGAGAGGACATAAGCTCTTAGGTGTCACTGGGTTACTGGGTTTCCACCTTCCTTCAATGCCCTACAGGTAAAAATATGTCGGTGTGCCTTTCTTGACTCTTTTTTTTTTTTTTAAGAGAGACAGAGAGAGAGAGAGAGAGAGAGAGAATTTTTTAAAATTAATTTTTAGTTTTCAGCAGAAACAACATCTTTATTTGTATGTGGTGCTGAGTATCGAACCCAGCGCCACACGCATGCCAGGCGAGCACACTGCTTCTTGAGCCACATCCCCAGCCCCTTTTTTGACTCAATCTTCCTATGGTCTGTTTATTTCAGCAGACTCAATTATTGAACCTTTAGAGAGAAAGTTAGAACTTCCTTATAGGCAATAGTTGTTGATTCCAGAAACTTAATGGGTTACCCAAGGCAGATCTAGGCAACATTGTAAAATGAAAGTTATCCTCAACAGTTTTTTTTAAATTATTTTAATTTGTTATATATGATAGCAGAATGCATTACAATTCATATTACACGCATAGAGCCCAATTTTTCATATCTCTGATTGTACACAAAGTAGAGTCACACCATTCGTGTTTTTATACATGTAATGATGTCCATCTCATTCTACCATCTTTCCTACCCCTAAACTCCCTCCCCATTCCTCCCTCCCCTTTGCACTATCTAGAATTCATCTAATCCTCCCATGCCCGCCCCCATCACATTATGAATCAGCATCCTTAAATCAGAAAAAAACATTCAGCATTTGTTTTTGGGGAACTGGCTAACTTCACTTAGCATTATATTCTCCAACTTTATCCATGTATCCGTAAATTCCACAATTTTTTCTCTTTTAATGCTGAATAACATCCCATTGTGTATATACACCATGTTTTCTTTATTCACTTATCTACTGAAGGCATCTAGGTCGGTTCCACAGTTTAGATATTGTGAATTGTGCTGCTATAAACATCAATGTGTCTGTGTCCTTCTGACATGCTGTTTTTAAGTCCTTTGGGTATAAACCAGGGAGTGGGATAGCTGGGTGAAATGGTGGTTCCATTCCCAGTTTTCCAAGGAATCTCCATACTGCTTTCAAGATTGGTTGCACCAATTTTCAGTCCCACCAGCAATGTATGAGTGTGCCTTTTCCCCACATCCTCACCAACACTTATTATTGTTTGCATTCTTAATAGCTGCCATTCTGACTGGAGTGAGATGAAATCTTAGAATAGTTTCAATTTGCACTTCCCTAATTGCTAGAGATGTAGTACATTTTTTCATATATTTGTTGATTGATTGTATATCTTCTTCTGAGAAGTGTCCCAATAGTTCTTGTTTGGACATTTTATTTGAGAGTTCCCAGGCAACCTCAGATGCCCACTACCCTCAAGCAAATCTGTTTGCCCAGTGATCTCCCCCAGAGGTTCATCTATTCCTCCTGTGTTAAGTCAACTTTTCTTCACTGTGCCCAAGATACCAGACAAGAACAACTTAGAGGAGGAAAAGTTTATTTTGAATCATGGTCCCAAGGTTTCCATCTACAGTGGGCACACTCCATTGCTGTGGATCCAAGATGAGGCAGAACATCATGGCAGATGGGCATGACAGAGGAGTACTGCTCTATTAGTAATGGCCAGGATCAGAGAGAAAAAGGGAAAGGGGCTACAGGGAAGATGAAGGCTTTTGGGGCACATCCCCAGTAACCCACCTCCTCCAGTCACATCCCACCTGCCTACCATTACCACCCAATTAGTCCATTCAGACTAGGATGGGCCCATCAGGTCTCAGCTCTCACGATCCAATTATTTCACCTCTGAACCTTCCTGCGTTAACACAGGAGCTTATGGAGGACACTTCATATCTAATCTAAAACACTGCCCCTTCTTGCTCTCATCAGAATTTGTGTCCTGGACTCATTTTGTTTTTATTTGTCTCCCTCTCAGGTACCAAAGACCAAACTGATTTATTGGGTCAGATTACTGGTATTTTCAGGAAGGAGAAGCACATTTAGGGACCACTCACACCACTCCCTTTATCCAGCTTGATCAAGCTTTTCCCAGCCTCTGTGTAATCCTATGAGAACTTAAGAGAGAAAACTGGGAATGGAACCACCATTTCACCCAGCTATCCCACTCCCTGGTTTATCACTTATAAACTTACTAGTTTAAGTCTATCTTCATAGATCTAAAATTGTTGAATAGGACTGAGTTACTCCAGATCCAGATGAGGCACTAATAAGACCCAATTACTCTTTGAAAAACCTATTTTCCTCTCCCAAATCCCTTCCAATACACACACACACACACACACACACACACACACACACACCAAAATTCCTCATGGGCTACCCAGCCTAGTAACTTATATGTGCTTTTTAAAGTAAAGTATATGTAGTTTTTAATACCACTTATAGCTAGGTTAGTAACCTATTTCTGCTACAAGTTAACTAGTTGGCTTTGGGCAACAAGTTTCCATATCTGTAAGACCAAGGTAAAAATAATACCCATCCCATTGGGCTTTATGCACATGAGTTGTAATAACTCAGGTGAAACCCTCAGCACAGTATCTGGCCCTTGTAAACCCTCAAAAAATATTAGCTACAGTATTGTCACTTCCTGGTTTTAATAGCTACACTTATATCCAATCCCCCCAATGCCAAGCACTGCTCGAAGGGTTTTTACATATATTTAGTTTTCACAGCCATCCCATGATAGAGGTACTATTGTCCATATTTGAAAGATCAACAAATGAAAACAGAGAGATGTTAAGTGATTTTGCCGAGGTAGCACAGCAAGTAAGTGGCAGAGCTATAACTCAAACCCAAGTAGCCTAGCCACTGGGGCTGCACTTTTCACCACAAGGGCCAAATTCAGCCACACTTGTTAGGAGCTCTAGAAAGCACAACAAGGCAGACCCTTTATTACAGCAAGAAAATTTGTGTTGCTGTTTGGAGCAGAGAGAAACAAAAAGACCCTAAAAGGAAAAAAAAAAAAAAAAAGGTAAGAAGCAATCCAAGTACACAGAGAAGGCTTCCATCAGAACAGAAACTTCACACACCCAGCTGGAAGCCAGTGGTTCTGAAATCCACACATTTAGGTACACATCTGAGTAATGTTGGAAAGGGAGACTTATAGGGAGGATGTTCCCCATCAGGAACGAACAAATTCACCATGAAGTTAGAGACTAAGAGATATCTGGGGTGGCGGGGGGGGGGGGGGGGGGGGCGCTAATGAAAGAGGGGTGGTTCACGAGAACAAAAAGGAAACCAAAGGAGAAGGGAACAGAGTGATATTCCCAGAATCGTAATTCAAATGCAGCCCAGGAGCTGGCAGTTTATGGGGACAGCATGTCCAATAACCCGCACAATGCACAATGCTCTCAGAGCTTGTTTGATGTTGAAATGCTTTCTTGAATGAGATTCACAAAAGGAGTGATTGTTGTGTGACATGCCTTCAAGTTTATCAGGCCACAGTGACCGGTGTGAGTCGTTGTGTGCATGGGGCTGCCTTAGCGTCTACTGCCACGTGTGCATCTTGTCTCTCCAGTCTGACGGCTGCTGTGCCTCACGTTCAATGCACAGTCATTTGATGTTGGGGGAGGAAAGTGGGAAAGGACAGGAAGAGAAAACCTAATGGAGATTTGCCTAAAACTTTTTTTTTTCAATAACTCTAAAGAAAATGTTCCAATTTATGATTCTTTTAAAAAGCATTTAGTCTCAATAAAATCTTTTTAAAGATGCATCACAAAAGCAGAGTACCCTTGAGAGGTGCACTCTGGGATTTTCAGGACGACATCTGGACTGCTCCATATTTATCCTGTAGCTCCGAAGGCCTGAGCCATTAGCTACTGCAGCCAACTTTCCCAGCCAGGATAGACAAAACCATACTCAGGGTCCAGGGAGTCAGCAAAAGCTTCCCCAGGGTGTTTGCCTGCAGTTTCTCTCTGTGAGTTTACCTGTTTCTATGGGTTAGAAATGCTTTGGTGGGAAGAACTATTATTTTCAGTAGCTGGCTACATAATACACAGAAGCATTATTTTTGTGCAAATTGCACCTGTAAACTCTACCAACAAATTCTGAACACCTATATCCAATTAAGAGTAGGAAGGAAGGAAGGAATTTTCACTTTATCTTGTTTTTCTTGCCCTTTTCACTTTAGAGGAAAATTATAAATTATAAAGCAGGAAAACGGATTCTCACTAGTTGTGAGACGTAAGCTAACCCTCCATTCTATATCACTGCCAGTGGGAGATCTAGAAACTCTTAATTGGGCTGAATTGAGGCTTCAGAAGAACTGCATGAGATCCTCATGAAATGACCTCAATGCTTCTAGATCTGCTTCCCTGGTGATCTTAGACCTGGGAGGGACTACATACCTCCCTGCAGATCAGCTGCTCCAAAGCTCCTCCATCAGCTCAAGACCAAGTCACTGCCCTCCCCACCACTTTCTGGGAGTTGATTTCCTAAAGGACTCCTTTGACCATACAGATAAGATCTCATTTAAATTCAGGCACATACACCCACAGGCTGATTGACAGAGACACACCATGAATTGAATGATAAATAATACATGCAGACAAAGACAACACCAGCACTTATTTGTAGATGAAAGAACACTAGAAATTATTTCCGATGGGAATGTAAAAGATTACATTCAAGCAGGGAGCGGGGGGAGGAAGTTTCTTCTTAAGATTCCTTAAGAAACAACTTCATTGTTTCACTTTCAAAAAGAAACTTTCTGTCCTGAGTTAGGAATCCAGTGGGCACTAGGAACCCCAGACCCAATGGGAGATGCTAGTTCACTAAGGATAGAACTCAAGGGAGCAGAAACATAGCTCAAGTTTGAGAGAGAGTCACCTGGCCATGGGTTAGCCTAGCATCCATTTCCCTTTGGTAATTTTCTGTTGGAGATCTATTCTTTTTCCACTTTCACTCCATAGAGTCAATCTACCATTCCATCAGCTCTCAGGTGGCATGGGAGAGCCAGGTGCGGTGGTGCATGCCTGTACTCCCAGCAGCTTGGAAGGCTGAGACAGGAGAATTGCAAGTTCAAGACCAGCTTCAGCAACTTAGCAAGACCCTAAGCAACTTAGTGAGATCCTAAACAACCTAGCAAAACCCTGTCTTTTAATAAAAAAATAAAAAGGACTGGGGATGTGGCTCCATGGTAAAGCACCCCAGGGTTCCAACTCCCCAAAAGAACAACACCTGCAAAAACAGCATGTGGCTTGGGAGAGGCCTGCCTGAGAATCAAAGAAAACCAAGCTGAGAAATGGAGAGCCACAGATTCTAGGTAGTGTAGTATATGCATCTGAATCCAACCATTCCTGAAGCCAGACTGCCCAGACATTTTAGTTACATGAACAAAGAATTAACTCACTTTGTTGGTTAAATCAGTTTCAACTCATTTTCTGTCACTTCTAATCAAGCCCTCAGCAAGGTAGACTGGTGGCTCCCACTCAGATAGTTTGGGTGGCATTGCTGTCTAGTAGAAACAGACCTTTGTTTGAATTTATGCAGAAAGAAAGGGAGATTATGACCCTAGGCCTTGAGGGGCCAGAGAGCTCAGGGGAGCAACTGCTTGGCATCTAGGTCTCATCTTCACCTTGGGATAATAAAGCTCTCAAGAGGACTTGAATAAGAACTTGTATTGACAAAACTGAGAGAGTTTGGGAACTCCCCAACTGAGGATTACCCATAGAGCCCCTATCTTAAATGTTGACAGTTTAAAGAAGTAAATGTGCATAAATAGTGTGATACACGTACACATATATAGATAACATCCATGAACTCTGTGTAATTACAAGGGCAATCTTGGTGGGCATTTGTGAGAAGATTTATCCCACCAACAGGCAAAGTCTACCTTAGAAAATCCAGGCTTATCAGTTGATAAATTGGGGTGTGGTGACTGATTTGTTAAATATCACATAGCATGTCCATGAAGAATTACATGACAGATGGGGTCTCACCTGAGACTGGGGAAGCAATCCTCAGAAAGCGAGCGTCATGGCCTGCATGACACTTTAGAAGATGTTTACTACAACATGGAAAATGCAGTTTTAAAACCTGCAAATTAAAACAAAAACAAGAATCAAATCCAGACCACAAATGTTAAAAGGTTCTACAACCTGGGAAATGAGTGAATGAGAAAGATGTTATAAACTGCTCCCTGCAGGAAAGCTAAGTGTCCAGAAAGGAGATGGAACCCCAACTAACCTGAACGGCCAAAAATTTGGTAATCTTCTAGCTCAGTGTTTGGGAAAATTCCCATCTGATGGTGGAGGAATTCTGGTCTGGAGGGAGGGGCTTGTGCAATTCCCCAATCCTCATACAGATGGTCTGGAAGTCACGCTTCACAAATGAGCTGTTCTCCCCATTTCTGTCCATAGATGCAGCTTCCAATTGGGCCGTCTTTGACTCCTTATGGCACAACCAGTCCACCTAATCCTTTTTTTATTTACCTTAAAAATATATAGACTATTGCTCATTCTCATATTCTGGTCTTGACACATCAGCCTTCCTACGGACTGCGGTATTTCCTGCCTCCACCCTGGCCTTCCTGTAGCCCTTTCTATAGACCATTTGAATAAGCCTTTAAAAATATATATCAGCCTGGCCTTCACCCTGGCCTTCCTGTAGCCTTTTCTATAGACCATCTGAGTAAGCCTTTAAAAATATGTATCAGCCAGGTATGGTGGTGCACCTGAATCCAACCTACACCTGTAATCCCAGCAGCTTGGGAGGCTGAGGCAGGAGGATCGCAAGTTCAAAGCCAGCCTCAGCAATTTAGCCAGGCTATAAGCAAACTAGTGAGACCCTGTCTCAAAATTTAACAATTTTAAAAAGGGTTGGGATGTGACTCAGTGGTTAAACACCCTTGGGTTCAATCCTTGGTACAAAAAGCCAATAATAATAATAAATCAGATCATGTTGCTTCTCAGCTCAAAAACTCTCCATCTCCTTCAGGAAAAGCCATAGTCCTGCAGTGGCCTCTTGGCCCTCTGCCCTCTCTACCCCCCCAGACCCACTCTCCCATCATTTTCTAATCTCATCTACTCCTAATCCCTGCCCCCTCTCTCTCTGCCAGCCTTATGCGTACCTTGGTCTTCCTGGAAATTCATGCTGAACTTTGAAAACACCAGCCCAGAACCTCTCCAAGACCTCTTCACATGCCCATCCCTTTCCTGGTACATTCTTCCCTGGGATACTTGCAGGCTAGAGCCTCACATCAACGAAGCCTTCTCTGACTTCAATATTTATGATCACAAACTCCTACCTCCCACCAACCCTCCAGTCCCCTTTCCTGCTCTATATCATCTATCACTATCAGCCACATGTGTGAGCAAAGGTGCTAAAGCCTATTCCAAGCAGTGGCAAGATTTTAAAGAACTTATTGATATAGATACCAGAAGAAAGATGAGAGTGGATTCAAACAGCATCCCATAAACAGATTTAGATAGTGTAGGAAAAGAATATTGAAATAAGATTTGCTAAATTAGATGCAAGAGGAGCTATGATCTAGGGCAATTCAACCCTGACCCTTAAATTATCTTTACAAGGAGCACCCCCGGGGGTGGGGGGTGGGGCATTGTTAAATCATTTCATTTTTCTGAGGGTTAATCTCCAGATTTATAAACTGAGGAAACATGTGGACCCTTGTTACTTAAAGTTAGATCCCTCTGAGACTCAGTGGACAGTCAGAGACTTTTTATAAACTGCTCCATCATCCGACTAAAGAAAGTAGTCATCATTTAGGTTTATATCTAAGTAAAGGAAAAATTATTAGTTTATACCTATTATCTATTTTGCTTATTTATTTCTTTATTCTTAATTGCCTGTCTTACACCACTAGAATGCAAGATCTATGAAGCAGGGATTATTGTTTGTTTTGTTCATAGTTATGTGGCCAGTGCTTAGAATAATGCCTGACCCACAGAAGGTACCTTAAATAAGGTGTAACTGAGTGAATGAATTGCCAAATTTGTTCTTAAAAATGCTACTGTACGGCTACTGCTAATAGACAAGGGTGTTTTTTGACTTTCTCTTTTAATCTCCTAGAGCTCAGTCTCTTGTGGGTAGTAGGCCTCATGGGTCAGCAGTTTGGGGAACTTAATTAGCACTGAGAAACTCTTGTAAAATCTTGATTTACAGTCAGCTGCATATTTTTCTGACAGTCCGATCCTGGCCCAAAGCCGGGTGAAGTTGAGTCAGGGGAAGTATTTTGGATTGGGTGTTTGGCTTGATCTTTTTAGATTGACCAGTCATCCTTGTTGTTTGTTTTGGAAATCTCATGCTTTTGAACCTTTGGGTGGAGAACCATCATTGCTACTCCTGTATTTTATTCAACATGGAACAGAGGTTGATGGGATTTTTTAAAATGAAATTTTATTTTTCTTTGACCACTCCTGGAGTGTCCATGTCCAACCAGAATGCACCTTGACTATGTCCTTTGCACTCATAGGCAGGATAAAGGGTCAGAAGAAAGAACATACAATGATTATGACACTTCCAACGAGAAAAGAAAATGAAAGCAAGGGTTTTATCTTTGCCTCTTTTCTAATTGAAAGCCCAGTGAAAAATACAAAAAAGATATCAACATTCAAATTATCACAAAGGCAAAGGTAATCAAAATTTTGAAACTATAAGAGCACAGACTTGAAGCATTAAGGAGAAGAAGCATGACATGGTGGTTAGAAGCACAGGACTAGAGTCAAATTGTCTAAAACTGTGGCCCAGCTTCCACACTTACCTGGCTGTGAGCTTGGGCAAATTACTTCATTTCTCTAAGTCTCAATTTTCTCATCTGTCTGCTATATGTGTTTACAACCTTGCCTCACATACAGTAGGAATTCAATGAATGTTGACTCTAACAGTTATTATATGTGTTAAGGAAAAATATTCAACCAATTTAGTTGTGAGCAAGATCAACACATTATTTTAATCATGCACCAAAGGAGAAAGGCCCAGAGTAGGCAATGTCAGAAATACTTTCTGGGAAGAGATAATGGTGAAAATATCATTGTTAAGTACAAAATGGGGTTGGGGAGGCTGCTTAAAAGTCTCTGAAATCTTTCCTGACAATCAGTCAATTGGATGAGTCAGTCATAAATTTCCTAGACTAGATCTGCATCCCATTAACATTCAGTGGAAATTTGCATCTACTTTTTTTTTTTTTTGCCTCAAAATAAAGTAGTGGATTTTTATCACATGGAAAAATTCTGCCCTGGACAAGATTTGGGACAGTTTTTCCATGTCAGGAGAGAGGTATACTAAAACATTAGACTCCCTTTCTACTCTTTTGGAAGTTTTCTATAAAGAGGGATGGTGATGGTGATGATGACTAATATGAGCATCCTAAAATTATAAGAGTGAGGCCTCCCTCCCATAATAGACTATGTTTATCAGATTTGGTCATACGACATGACAAGAGGCAGTATAAAAGGGAAATTTCATTCATAGTAAAGAATTCAATGATATCATGGAAAGAGTTGAGTCTGAACCAGGCACAGTTAGGCCAAGTCTGGGTTTGGCCAATTATTTAATCTTTATTAGTTTCACTCTACTTACCTGGAAAATAGAGATGATGGTATCCATGTTGTAGAGTTACAGTGTGGACAAGGTAAGACTAAATATTTCAATTTCACAATGTACTGCTGATGCATAATATAAACACAAGATAGTATTAACTTTCCCTTTTTCTCCTCCTCATTCCTCTCTACCCACATCCCCTACCATAGCCAGGAATCTTCAGCTTTTGATCTCAAATACTGCCCTCCAAGTCTCCAAGCTAGATGCCACACACCCCCACTTACTACTTTGATTAGGAATTCTCAAGGCAGGAGTGAAGTTAACCGCAATAGTCTCTCCCATACACTCCAAATAGACACATTTATCACAATAATATAAAGCTGCATGTCAAGAGTGTTGCCCTCTGCAGATCCCAACGTGCCCAGTCATCAGAAGCTCCAGAACATGGGGGAATTCTGGTTATGACTTGGATAACAGCCCTCTCCCTCAGCCCTTGGGTCATGCTTTGAAATCTGGTCTTATGTCCACAGTGTAAATGGCTTCACCAGCTCCTGTCATGGGTATAGAAGATGGGGTGGTGAAGGAGTTATTTATTGGAAATAGCCAATCCACTGTGCTCAATGGCAGAATAAGCCTTTATTGAATTTATTCATTCTGAATTTGAATTATATCCAAGAAGGGGATGAAATTGAGACTCCATTCCTATTAACTTTCATAGCCAATTTAAAGGCAGAACTGCCCTTCCATGTCTCATTCTCTGTTACTCCTTCATATCCTTGCACAGAATGGAATCTCAATAATTACTGGAAAATGATTAGTGGAAAGTTCTCTTTAGACAATGTAATACGTACTCCAAAGATATAATTCTTATCAGACCAAACATTTATGATGAAGTATCCGAGCACTGAGAAATGTCATCTATCCTGTGAGGAAGGATAATAAAGCATGTGCATTGTTGAAATTAGAGATTCAATCAATAAAATGAGACTCAGTAAAGTAAAACAAAGTGGTTTTCTTATGAACAGATATGCAGCAAGCTGACAATTGGGATTATTGGTCAGGCTGAACACAAGAAGTCCTTAATGGTTTGGAAATCCACAGGGGGCCTGCCTGAAAACAAACAGACCATGGCAAGTTGGGCTGGGGATGCAGGAATCTTACCCTAAGGCTAAGAAGACATATGTTGATTACTGTGATTTGGCCTTCACTAAGCACAAACCTAGTGGGGATACTAAGCATATTCTTCTTCAAGTTCCAAATTTCAAAATCAATGCAAACTAATCAAAGAAGTTTCAGAGAAAAATGAGAACTATTACATTTTGAAAAATAAGCCTTATGAGAAAATACAGTTAAGATGGCCCATGTTTGGTTTGTAAGAAAAGAGACTAAAGGGAGCCATAAGTCTTTAAGTGTGTGAAGTTATGTTGCAAAGAGGGCGAAAATGATTTATTCTCTCTATGCCCAGTGGAGAGTTAAAATAATAAAGGCATAGTGCGGACATTACTTCATGAGCCCTGATGAATCTCTACAATAGGCAGTGAGGACAATCACTGGCATGGGCTGCCCCTCCTCCTTGGTCTAGGGTTGGCCTTTATTCAATGTATTACTCAAAAGCCTTGCTTTCCCCATCAGCATAAACAAAAATGACCCCATAGAAAGCTTGGGTAGAGGAACCAATTCTCACCTAGAAGATATCAAAATTAAAATATTATATTTTAGGAAAAATCAATATGATGGGGCTATTAGCATGTGCTATTACTATCGTGTCAGTTCCCTGCTGTTTCTGTGTATGTGATTTGGCAAGGTCCTTAGGAGCTGGGTAAGTGAGGATGTCTATCCTCCCAGAAGTGTGCACACTTTAATTTGGTTTACGTATCAAAATCATAGGCCTGGAAACTATAAGTTGTACTGAGAAGAGAAGAAGGGACCTCTTATAGAATGCAAGGCAGGATGACTTTTTTCCAGATCCTCGAACAGCTCCCCGGCATCCCCTAAACAAAGCCATGAACATTTTACCAAAGACCTGATGGCTTTTCTCCAGCATCTCGAGCCAGCTCTCCAGATCCTGGCTTCCTCCCTCACCCTGAGAAAATCTCTTCTGTTCTGTGTCCCCATTCTCTGACCCCGTTCATTGCCTTACACCTTATTATAGCCAGAAGCGAGGCATGCATCTGAATATGAGAGGGGGACACCCCAAAGATGTTAACTTGATAGAGATTAAAAAAAAAATTCTGCAATCTAAAAACTCCATGTATATTTATTTTCTAGGCAAGGAGCACATCAGAATGTGGGCAGACCTGAGATAGAGTCATAGCCACATGGGAAGAAGTCATAGCCCAAGTGGGAAGAAAAAACTAGAAGAAACCAGGAAGTTCTTGGGCTGACCCAGAGATGGTCACATGGTCAAGTTGGGCAAAGGTAGAAGTTAAACAGGGGTCTTGGGACTCCTTGGCCTACCAAAATCTGAGAAAGAGGAAGCCACAACAGAAACTAGAGAATTGGTGTTAGCCACTTAGGGTACAAAACAAATGCTTAATAAGTCAGAGGTCAAAGCAGTGGTGAGAAAATCTGAGGTAAGAAAAGAAAATTTGAGGTAAACTAAGAACACAGAAGCCAGAAAAGAGGTTGGAGTAAGAAGTTCTCACCAGCCCAAGCAATTAAGGGGCCAGAGCCCAGGAAAATAAACAAAAAGCAGTGACTGTCATGGTACATGACTACCTGGGGCATGATTTGTTTGCCAGAGGAGGCCAAATAGTCTTTAACAAAGGGATCCAGATGTGCACATCTGACAGAACCCAGCTGCAGCTGGTGAAGAAAAGGCTGAGCTCTCTGATCACTTCAGGACCTGGCCTGAGATGAACCAGTTCCTGGACCTTGTTCATTTAGGAGCAAACAACTGCTCCAAGAGGCGCACACGAATCACCACTATGGACGTGCTGAATTCTGGGATATAGTAACACAGGCACAGCAGGAGACAGAGACTCCGCAGCTGAAAATGGGCGCAAGCTTGCTGGATGAAGGGGCCAGGACAGCAAAGGTTTATGTGACAGAGACTAGTGCATTCCAGTTATTATAAATCCTCTACACAAGCTCGTTCATTTCATCCCTCTGAGGGAAGTATTTGTATTACTACTCTTTTACTGATCTAGAAACTGAGGCTCAGAGATATAAAGGAACTTGCTCAAGGTCCCACAGCTCTCGTCAGTGGCAGAGCCACAGTTTAAATCTTTGTGATACATCCCCAGGGCCTGTGCCTTGCTGCCTGTTAAGGAAAGTTAGAATTATACCTACAAGTTCACTCCTGCGAAATGCCTGTAGCTAAAATTCACCTTGAAACTTATCAGTCCAAATGGTACATGGATGGTGATGTTGGGATGAATGCCGTCAAAAATCTTGAATTCCTAGAGTGTTATTAACCCTCAGAGAAGCAGAAGCATACCACTCTTGTATTCGGAGGTCGTATCCCAAAAGACAAAACAAATGGGCAGTCTGCAAGATTACTACTCAATGTGCAGTAAAAAGAAATCAAGGATGAAGGATCCAGGGACCAAGGACTATCACTTCAATAAAAAGTCATGACCTCTTGCCCATTTTCTAGATTTGAGCTAGTTTGTGAAACAGAAACCTATTAACTGAAAGACAGGCTGGATCCTTAGGAGAAAAGACCTGCAACATCATGGAAAGTGTATCCAGTAATGATTCCTTTAGTCCTGCTCAAAAGAGCTATGAGACTATCTGCCACAGATACACTGAGGAAAGGAGAGTACCCAGACATTCGGAGGTCTGTTGAACAATTGAATTGATAACTATAGACTCAAAGTATTGTCATGACCCTCCTATCTCAGTGACAGTAGTGGGACCCCAGGCAATAAAGAGAGATGACCTGGTCCAGGTCTGGCTCACAGCAGGCCCACCGAAACCATTGACATGTCCAATGGTCACTGTCACAGTCTCCAAATATAAATTGAACACATATATACCCACAATGATTCCTTGGACAGTAGGAATAGCTAAATAGAGGCCTTCGAAACTATACTTTCTGCCCAGTTCAAAATAGTAAGTTGAAAGCAATACAGCTTTTCCAAGGAATGGCAGAAATTAGTGTGAGCCTTAAAAACCTAAAGGATGCAGGTTTAGTAAACCCCACCCCACCTCCATTTAATTCACCACCCTGGCCCATGTAAAACCAAGCAAGACACATCCTGAAGGATGATTGCCACTCAACCAAGCCTACATCCTAATGCAGCTTCTGTATCGGAATATGTTAGAATTAATCTTTTAGAACAGATTAACATGGCACTGGGTACACGGAATGCAGCCACTGATCTAGCAAATGAATTCTTTTCCATCCCAGCAGAAACATCTAACACTGTCTATTGACCAAGGCTGTGTTAACTCTCTTGACTCAGAGCTATGTCAACTGTCCCGGTTTGAATATGAGGTGTCCCTACAAAGCTCCTGCATTACCTCAGGAGGTGAAATGATTAGATTATGAGAGGTGTGACCTAATCAGTGAATTAGTCCATCTGATAGATTAATCATTTGAGTGCACTACTAGGGTAGGCAGTGGGGCATGGCTGGAGGAAGTAGATCACCGGGGGCATGACTTGGGGATTGTACATTTTTGTCTCTGGCTTCTCTCTGTTCTGTTTCTGTCACCCTCCTCCCCCACTTCCCCTTTCCCCCAAGCTGAGCAGCTTCCCTTCCACCATGCTATTCTGCCTTACCTTGGGCCCACAGTGGTAGATTCAGCAGACCATGAGCTAAAACTCTGAAACAAGAGATCCAAAGTGAACATTTCCTACTCTAAGTTGTTCTTGCCAGGTATTTTGGTTACAGTGATAAAAAGTGGACTAACAGAGTTAACTCTCTCATCTTTTGTCATAAGTCTAAAACAAGCATACAAAAAAGCCAACTAACTGAACATTCTGCAAATATCATACTGGTACATTATGTGATTGATTTTCTCTAATTGAGTTGGATAAACAAGTGCTGGCTAGTTTATTGCAGGACAAGGCAAGCTGCATGCATTCTAGAAGAGTCAGGAAACTTTTACCCCTATGATTAAAATTCTAGGTGTCCAGTGATCCAAGAAATACTAGGGCATCTCCTCCAAACTAAAAAATAAATTACTATTGCATTTTGTACATCCAACCAACAAAAAAGGCCAACAATACTTGGTTTCAGTGGTGAGCACTTGGGATACATTCAAATTTTTCACCACACATGGGGGTCATCAGACAATGGCAATAAAAGCATTCCTAAAAACTATCACTACTCAGAAATGACTAGCAAAAATTTAACTGCAAACAGAAATGACTGCAAATTTATCCAAGTGCACCCTTAGTCCACTTCCAGGATAGCAAAATGTTTATGCTACTCCAACACCACCCAACACAAGAAGTTAGAGTGAAAAAAAAAAAATAAGTCTGTTCACATGAACCCATTTCTAGGATCCCTCCAGATCTTTGGAAGCTGTCTGTACAAGTGAGGGTCCCTGGTGCTTATGTACCATTAGATTCTAGGTCAATTCACCCTTGGCTGGGACCCAAAAGAATGAGCATGTTCATGAGACTGGAAGAAGGAGCTGAACCAGAGAGCTCAAGTGTTGATACACTATCCACAGCCTCTTTCCTATTCCTGTTTTCACCCTCTGACAATTGCCAAAGGAGTTTTGTTTGTATATTTTATCAAACTAGATTCCATCAAATACTCTTGTAATGAGGAACAGTTGGTAAAGTACAGTCACTGGGAGAGAAGCCGACTCTGCCTTCATCCAAAAAGAGAATAATGGAGACCAAGAGTTTGGCTCTGTAGCTGCTGCTCTTGGGGGAGATTAGAACTATCTGTACACTCTTGCCACAGTGTGAACTTCAAGAGCATTAGACCAAGGTTTGGGAGCTTGCTGCTTCAGTTTTTCCCATCTGCAAATCGATGATATTTACTAGTCAGCAACTGCTGGATAAATGACATTACTGAACTGCAAAGTATTAGTATTATTGCTTTTCCTCTTTGATCTCAGGGGGCAAGATATATTTATGATATTGTAATTGTTTCCATGGCTGCAAATGATATTGTCCCAAACAGGGGACTTCATGACTTCATGGCTGGATTGAGAAAAAGGAGAAATCAGATTGGGAGTGAGAATTCTGCTCAAGCATAAATATCTTCAACGATAGCAAGGGGAATAGAACAAATTACAGACAGGCAAAATTGCTTTTGGTTTAAATGTTCTTTTCACAAGTTCATCCCGGTGAAAAGCCCCTTCTCCAGGCATGTAATTTGTGTAATGATGCCTCCTTGCTTGAATTCACAGAAGGCTAATGGTGAAGCTCATCTATTTCGGGAATGCTTCAGTACTGCTACTTCTAATTGTTTTGCAGCAAATATCTGGATTTCTGCTGTAAGCAGTTTTGTTTGGTTTTTCTGTTTGTTTGGTGTGGGTGTGTGTGTGTGTGTGTGTGTGTGTGTGTGTGTGTGTGTTTACTCCCTCAAGGTTTTATCTCCACAAACTTATTTGAAATAAACCAATTTCCAGACAAAAATTAGGCTTTTATCATCTGAAAAAAAAAAAATCTGTCAAGAAATCTCTTCTTTGCTAGAGGCATCTACTTTGCCTTATTTAGATTCTTCCATTGACTTTATTCTCATATTTCCAGGGTCTATCCTTAGTTTCTGTCTATTGCCTGAGAAGAAAGCAAAATTTCATTCTAGTTTTCAACTCACTCTAATTCATCTCGGTTTCATTTAACCATACACAACAAACAGTGACTTTGAATTTTAATCTTTTAGTTCTCCCCCCCCACCCCTTTCACATTCCACTCTTTCTACACAAACATTTCCAGTACCTTCTACCAGTGATCACTTTCTCTCTTCCTTTTAACCCTCAGAGTTCCAGAGTCTGCAAGTCCTGCTGATTCCTAAACTTCTTGCCAACCACCTCACCCAGGAACACCCATGGTTCCACCTCCTGCACGCCAGGAAGCTCACTACTTCTGTCAAGGTCTCTCAGTGATTTTCTCCATTTTTATTCTGAGAACTCTACCTTGCTGAATCCTGTAAAATGAATTATTCCTCAATATAATTCCCTCAGTAAGTGAATCATGATGCTCAGCTTTAGGGGTCAACTTGGGTAGACTATAGTACTCCATCATTTAAGCAAATGCTAATCTGTTTCTGTGAAGGTATTTTGTAGATGTGGTCAGCATCCACAGACAGCTGACTTCAAATAAAGGAGATGAACTTCAGTGAGGTTGGATAGGACACATCTTATCATTTGAAGTCCTAACGAACAGAAACTAAAATTTCCCAAAGAAACTCTGGCTTAATACTGAAACATTAACTCCACCTAGGTTTCCAGTTTACCGCTGGCCCTATGGATTTAGCATTTGTCAAACACCCATCATCATATTTGCTAACTCACTAAAATAAATCTCTTTGAATGTGTGTGTGTGTTTCTCAGTAGAATCTTGACTGACACAAATACATAAGGAACACACTGTGTGTTCAATGGCATGTTGAACACTATGCTGTGGAAAATACAAGGGACCCATAACATGTGGTCCATTACCATTTCCCCCAAAGTACTTACAATTCATGGGAGAATCAAGATTAATTGACCTGAAACAATATCACCTTGTTAAAAATAAATAAATAATCAAAATGGGGTTTATATGCATGCCTAGGAGTTTAACAGCAAAAAAAAAAGTCAATGAGACCTGGAGGGTCAGGGAACATTTCATGGGAAAAGTGAGCGTTGAGCTAGTGCTGGAAGAATTGAGGACAGGCACAGGCACAACACCATTCAAAAGGCACCAGGCAAGAAAATCTGTCAATTTAGGCTCAGAAGCTGGAACCACTACAGTCTGGCTACAGGATCTGGAGACCAGTCTAACTAGGACTGGAAGCATTTGGGGAGCTTAGAAAGCAAGGTTGGAGGGAGAGGATGAGCATGGATTTTAGAAAGCCCCAAGAACACTGAGAGGATTGTAAAGGCTTGACATGGTAGAAAAAGATCCTGGACTCTAGAGAGGAAAACAACTTAGAGGTTGACTAAAGATCTATACCTTGCCCAAGTGCCCTAGGCAAGTTAAGGAAAACCAGGAGACCTGGCTTATTGACCCCTCTGTCTAACCTTGTTCCCAAAAGAGATGATATCATGGAAATGGCATCACAGAGGGCTTGTTTTTTTTTTTGTTGTTGTTGTTGTTGGGGTTTTTTGTTGTTGTTGTTGTTGTTGTTTTTTTTTTTTTTTTTGTGGACTACTGGAGAAGGGAGAAGTTAGAGAGGATCCCAGATCCTACTAGGGGACTAAGATTGAGGGTAGGGTGAAGGGAGGAAATGAAATCTCATAAATCCAACAGCTTGTTCTCTGCCCTTTCTCGTGTCTTAGTATTTGGTAGTGACAACAAATCCTTCTTGAACTGCCATCCCCACATTCTCTGACACTAGTCTCTCCTCCTTCCTCTGTCAATGCTCCTTCTCTGGGTCTTCTTCCTTCTACCACATCAGTGTATAAGTGTTTCAAAGGGAACCATCGGAGGCCATCTTCTCTCCTCTTTTTAACAATCACCTGGTAATTGCCATTGATCTCTTGGCCTAACTCTCACTTGATTGGGAGGTAATTGGCCCCCAACTTGCCATTGCTATGTCTGACAAAGGTAATGAGTTTCAGGTTCATATGTTTAACTATCTACTGGAGCTGTTAACTCCATACCTGGAGATCCCACTGGTATCTTAAACTTCCTGTGGCTGAAACTAAACTCAGGTCTTGCCTTCCCAAAACTGATTTTCTGTTCTTCTCTGTTTCTGACTTGGGGGATCAGATATGTGGGCCTAGCATCTCAGGATCCCATTTGTTACTTCCCTTTTCTTTGTTCTCCATATTCGATCAGATGCTAAGTTCTGCTCATCTCCCTGAGCCTTTATTTCCACTTCCACAGCCCACGTTTAGGCTGCCATGTCCTCTAGCCTGGATAATTATGCCCTGCTTTGCATTTCTTATCTACAACCCATTTTAAAGGCTATGACTAGATTAACATTCCTGAAACACAGCTCTGATGCATTATTTATATGCACAGGATTCTTAAATCTCTTTCCAGTGACTTTAAAATGAAATAAAAAGTCCCCAACCTCTCTTCTCCATCTTGCTTTCCATTCCTCTCCCTCATGCTCCCTGGGCCCCAACTAAACTCAGCTGAGTCTTCCTCTCCCCACTCATGGTTGTCTTGCTTCTGGGTTCTGTTTATGTCATCCTCTCCACCTGAAAGATTTCCCTCAGCATCTATGTGTCCACATACTACCCGATTTTCAAGGCCCATGACAAGTGTCCCATTGTCCCTGAAATCTTAATCTCAGTGTAAACAATTCTTCCCCTTTCTGAATTCTCATAAACCTTAATATGTGACTCATTGTTTTCCACCTTAAATTATAGTTCCTGAACATGTTTTACCTCTCAGTCTAGATGACAAACTCCTTGAGGGCAGAATAGGAATCTTAGACCAGCAACCCCACCCCCCAAAAAAATCACTTAGCACAGGGTTTTGTATATAGTTGGCAATAAGCAAAAAAAAAAAAAAATTCTTTAATAAATCATGAGGGGAAAAACTGTATGACTTGGTACTAATTGAGGTAGGGGTAATTTTTAAAGAAAGAAATAAAAAGAACTTGAATTTCAGGCTTAGCTGCATTAGAGAAAAAGCATGACATTGGTAGGAATAGTGACTCTGACAGTGTGATTTGCAAATTTTAGGTGACAGTGAGATATCTAAATGAAAATGGCCACCAGGAAACTGGAAGGAAACATAGATGTGAGATATAAAGATCTAGAATATATTTAAGATCCCCAATAAAAAGGTGTGTTAGTTTTCCATTGCTCACAATACTCGAAATAATCAACTTATAAGGAGCAAAGGCTAATTTTGGCTCATGGTTTCAGACCAGGTTCAATCGGCCCTGTCACTTTGGGCCTGGGGTGAGGCCATACATCAGGAGGATATGACAGAACAAGCTGCTCACCTCCTGGTATCCAGACAGAAGAAAGAGGAAAAGACTAACATCCTACCCTCCTCTTCAGAGGCACACCCTTGGTGATTTAACTTCCTCCCTCCAGACCTTACTTCTTAAAATTTCCACCTCCTCCCAATAGCACAACATTCTGGGGACCAAGCCCTCAACGCATGGGTCTCTGTGGAACATTCCAGATCCACATAATAGCAAAGTGCTAAGAACCTGAGATTTTAAAATAGGAGGATTTAAAAAAAAAGAAAGAAAGAAAGAAACTACAAGCAAAGAGTAAGAGTCAAGAACTAAAATTGTGGAAAGGACAGCATTTCTAGAAAGAGATGTCAACAATGTTACCTACAGAGACATCTATAAGTCACTCACTGAACAAATGTGTATTAAACATCTATGAAATGCCCAGCACTGCTGGAGTACACTAGGGTTTCCAAGACCATAACAGAGCCCCTGAAGAGTTACAGTCTAATGAGGAAGAAGAGATGACACAAACACCTATCGGGTTGTGATGAAGTGCTATAAAGAGCAAATAAAGTAGGGTGGGGGATAGATGGTGACGAGAACATAATCTTAGAGGAAATGACTAGGAGAGGTCTCACCTTGGAGGTGATGTTTGAGCAGAATGGCAGATGAAAGGAAGGTGCAAGCCATGTAACTATGGGGAGTGTTCCAGACCATGAAGACCACAGTACCTTACCATGGAGACCATAGCACCTTCCTTCCAGGCATTTTACCTGGTCATGGAGTTAAATGGTAAGAACATGAGATGAAGAAGGATTGGAAGGAAGAAAGGCCTTAAACAACCATTGTCATCTACCAGATGAAAATGAGGGACAGGTGAACAGAAGCCAGGTAGAGCTGCTAGAAGAAGGACAGCAGGAACCGGAAACAAGCCCAGTCCTTCTCAAGCATGCACTCTGTTCCCAGGACACCGTTCTCACCTGGCTCACCGTCTGCATCCAGAAGAAGCTGATTCTCCTGAGTGGTCAATTCATCCATGCCACCCTTTTGCCAGAGCCATGGCATAGAACCTCTGAGTAACCTTTAGTTTCTTTTTAGCTTTTACTTTCTTTTCTTTTTCTTTTTTTTTTTTTTTTGGTATAGATGTGTTGTGATTTTATTTTATTTTTTATTGTTGGTTGTTCAAAACATTACATAGTTCTTGATATATCATATTTCACACTTTGATTCAAGTGGGTTATGAACTCCCATTTTTACCCCGTATACAGATTGCAGAATCACATCAGTTACACTTCCATTGATTTACATATTGCCATACTAGTGTCTGTTGTATTCTGCTGCCTTTCCTATCCTCTACTATCCCCCCTCCCCTCCCCTCTTCTCCCTCTACCCCCTCTACTGTAATTCATTTCTCCCCCTTGTATTATTTTTCCCTTTCCCCTCACTTCCTTTTGTATGTAATTTTGTATAACCCTGAGGGTCTCCTTCCATTTCCATGCAATTTCCCTTCTCTCTCCCTTTCCCTCCCACCTCTCATCCTTGTTTAATGTTAATCTTATTCTCATGCTTTTCGTCCCTACTCTGTTCTTAGTTACTCTCCTTATATCAAAGAAGACATTTGGCATTTGTTTTTTAGGGATTGGCTAGCTTCACTTAGCATAATCTGCTCTAATGCCATCCATTTCCCTGCAAATTCTATGATTTTGTCATTTTTTAATGCAGACTAATACTCCATTGTGTATAAATGCCACATTTTTTTTACCCATTCGTCTATTGAAGGGTATCTAGGTTGCTTCCACAGTCTTGCTATTGTGAATTGTGCTGCTATGAACATCGATGTAGCAGTGTCCCTGTAGCATGCTCTTTTTAGGTCTTTAGGGAATAGATCGAGAAGGGGAATACCTGGGTCAAATGGTGGTTCCATTCCCAGCTTTCCAAGAAATCTCCATACTGCTTTCCAAATTGGCTGCACCAATTTGCAGTCCCACCAACAATGAACAAGTTTACCCTTTTCCCCACATCCTCGCCAGAACTTGTTGTTGTTTGACTTCCTAATGGCTGCCAATTTTAGTGGAGTGAGATGGTATCTTAGCGTGGTTTTGATTTGCATTTCTCTGACTGCTAGCGATGGTGAGCATTTTTTCATGTACTTGTTGATTGATTGTATGTCCTCCTCTGAGAAGTGTCTGTTCAGGTCCTTGGCCCATTTGTTGATTGGGTTATTTGTTATCTTATTGTCTAATTTTTTGAGTTCTTTGTATACTCTGGATATTAGGGCTCTATCTGAAGTGTGAGGAGTAAAGATTTGTTCCCAGGATGTAGGCTCCCTATTTACTTCTCTTATTGTTTCTTTTGCTGATAAAAAACTTTTTAGTTTGAGTAAGTCCCATTTGTTGATTCTAGTTATTAACTCTTGTGCTATGGGTGTCCTATTGAGGAATTTGGAGCCCGACCCCACAGTATGTAGATCATAGCCAACTTTTTCTTCTATCAGACGCCATGTCTCTGATTTGATATCAAGCTCCTTGATCCATTTTGAGTTAACTTTTGTGCATGGCGAGAGAAAGGGATTCAGTTTCATTTTGTTACATATGAATTTCCAGTTTTCCCAGCACCATTTGTTGAAGATGCTATCCTTTCTCCATTGCATGCTTTTAGCCCCTTTATCAAATATAAGATAGTTGTAGTTTTGTGGATTGGTTTCTGTGTCCTCTATTCTGTACCATTGGTCCACCCGCCTGTTTTGGTACCAGTACCATGCTGTTTTCGTTACTATTGCTCTGTAGTATAGTTTGAAGTCTGATATCGCTATACCGCCTGATTCACACTTCCTGCTTAGCATTGTTTTTGCTATTCTGGGTCTTTTATTTTTCCATATGAATTTCATGATTGCTTTCTGTATTTCTACAAGAAATGCCGTTGGGATTTTGATTGGCATTGCATTAAACCTATAGAGAACTTTTGGTAATATCGCCATTTTGATGATGTTAGTTCTGCCTATCCATGAACAGGGTATATTTTTCCATCTTCTAAGGTCTTCTTCTATTTCTCTCTTTAGGGTTCTGTAGTTTTCATTGTATAAGTCTTTCACCTCTTTTGTTAGGTTGATTCCCAAGTATTTTTTTTTTTTTTTTGAGGATATTGTGAATGGAGTGGTTGTCCTCATTTCCATTTTAGAGGATTTGTTGATGATATACAGGAATGCCTTTGATTTATGCGTGTTGATGTTATATCCTGCCACTTTGCTGAATTCATTTATTAGCTCTAATAATTTCTTTGTAGACCCTTTTGGGTCTGCTAGGTATAGAATCATGTCATCTGCAAATAGTGATAATTTAAGTTCTTCTTTTCCTATTTTTATGCCTTTAATTTCTTTCATCTGTCTCATTGCTCTGGCCAGTGTTTTGAGAACTATGTTGAACAGAAGTGGTGAGAGAGGGCATCCCTGTCTTGTTCCAGATTTTAGAGGGAATGCCTTCAATTTTTCTCCATTCAGAATGATGCTAGCCTGAGGCTTAGCATAGATTGCTTTTACAATGTTGAGGTATGTTCCTGTTATTCCTAGTTTTTCTAGAGTTTTGAACATAAAGGGATGCTGTACTTTGTTGAATGCTTTTTCTGCATCTATCGAGATGTTCATATGGTTCTTATTTTTAAGTCTATTGATGTGGTGAATAACATTTATTGTTTTCTGTATATTGAACCAGCCTTGCATCCCAGGGATGAATCCTACTTGATCTTGGTGCACAATTTTTTTGATATGTTTTTGAATCCGATTCACCAGAATTTTATTGAGGATTTTTGCATCTAGGTTCATTAGAGATATTGGTCTGTAGTTTTCTTTCTTTGAAGTGTCTTTGTCTGGTTTAGGAATCAGGGTGATGTTGGCCTTGTAGAATGAATTTGGAAGTTCTCCCTCTTTTTCTATTTCCTGAATAGCTTGAAAAGTATTGGTGTTAGTTCCTCTTTAAAGGTATTGTAAAACTCTGCTGTATACCCATCCTGTCCTGGGCTTTTCTTAGTTGGTAGTCTTTTGATGGCTTCTTCTATTTCCTCAATTGATATTGGTCTGTTTAGGTTGTCTATATCCTCCTGACTCAATCTGGGCAAATCATATGACTTAAGAAATTTATCGATGCCTTCACTATCTTCTATTTTATTGGAGTATAAGGATTCAAGCCTCCATTAAGCCTCACCACATCAGCCAAAATTATTTCCCTTAGTGGTATTGTTTGTATCCAACTATCCTTTTTTATTCAGTTTCTTATCCTTCTTAGGCTAGGATTCTAACAACTTTTCATGTCCCCAAAGATAAAGTTGGAGGTGTTGACCCTTTTTATCAAGGATAGAGGAGTTCTGCTTATCTTAACCTCTTCTGTTTCCCTCTCCCTTGTCCCTCTTCAGGACCCAAACCTGTTCCCAAGCTGTGCCACAGGTTGTCTTGCTATAGCATTTATGTGCACATCCTTATCAGTCACTTCCCATTCAGGCTTATAAATGCGAGCTGCTCATGGCTAAGGAAGGTGTCTATGCTTTAGCTTGCAAACAACAAAGATGGCTCCTCCAGGCTCGCTTTCCCTTAGTGACTTTTCTAAGTGGAATTGGGGTTGTGTCTTTTTTACTTTCTATGCACAGGGACCCAATAAAGGGCCCATGTTAGGACTTAAGTCTTTTATAGTGAATTTATGGCTAGATCTTTGAGGACACCATGGTAATCTCATTTTTTTACATCTCCAGTAATAATTGTGATAAATGTTGTCCACTGTGGGTTCAACCATATCAATCATTTATTGAATAGACAATCAAAAATAAGCAAAGCTAGACACCAAATCAGTAAAGATATATTTTAATCATCCATAGCTATTGTAATAGGGAAGAATTCAGCATGAACTGAACTCAACCAAGTGACTGAGAGTTTTCAAGGAAGAATGAAGAAATAAGGAAAGGGGTGAGCAGGGACTCATAGAATCCGGGAAGTAAAAAAATATCACAAAAACTGAGAATGGGGAATTGGTTCACGTGAAACCCATCTGAGTGTGGTAACTGGTACTAATGGAAATTAGGCTCCTTTATCCCACAAAGACTCAGAGACAAGGGCACTATCTTCAGGTGTCAGTTGGAACAAGTAGCAAATTGACATGGTAGCCATGAGTTTTCTAAGGGAGGCGAGTTTGGGGAGGTTGGATTCATCCATGGGATGCAGCCTTGAGTTCTTAGAAACTATGTAAGGGTTTGTTCAAGTCTTTACAGGTCAAGGTTGAGGCCTAGTCAAGAAGAGGGCCCAAAGGAGCTGGCTAGAATTTGAGGAGAGAATCTTTGTTAGGGCAATGGTTGTTGGTAAAAGAAACTGGGACAAGTCTATTAGAAATTAGACAAACGGCATTCCATGCAATACCTTCCTTGACTCTGACATGTAAATGTTCATATCTCCTTGAGACCATCTGTACAAACTTGTGTATTGATGGGGCAGGTAGGTTAGGCCCTGCAGAGCTAGAATGCTTAGGAGAAAGGAGGAAACACAGGTGAAGCTGAGAAAGCCCCAGGAAATTATGCACACATGGCTAAAAAACAAACAAAAACCCCAGCAAAACATGCAGCATTTCCATGCTGAAGCTTGGTTAAAAGGCAATAACAGGTCAAGTCCAATTATTACAACTAATACGTTCTGTGACAGTATTGACCTTAAATTTATTGAAATTACAGGAAAATGTATTCCCTTATTCCCCAACCCCCAAATCCCTAATTCCCACCACAAAACAACAAGGTCACAGGCCAGGAACTGTGATTTTAACCTTTCTCTGAAGAATCTCTTAGCTACTGACAGAGTGGGAGGTCACCCTGTGGCCCCAGACTTCACTGGGAATGAACACCATCAGCGCGAGCTGTCTTGGCCGGGACATCACCCTGGAGACTCAATTCCTGGCTTTAAAGGAGTGGGAGAGGCTGAGGACAAAAGCAGAAAAGGGGGATGGGGAGGACCCTCTCCAGTTAGTTGATCACTGCCCCGAGGAAGTACTGGGGTCAGGGGGAGAAAGTCTTCAGTACCAACAGTCTCAGGTGGAAATGGAGAGCTGGTCTCCCCAGAGTGGCCGCCAAGAAACAAGAATGAGCAGGAGCCCCGCCCCCTTCTCCATAGCTCCCCCGAGTCATCGCCTGTGTGCGCTCTGAGCTCCCCTTTCCATCCTTGTGGCCTCAACTGCATACACACATCCTCAATAAGAGAAGTGGATGCTCTCTAGGGGAACTGTCTGGGTTAAGCCCTAAAGGCAAGCGTTTTGGGGTTTTTTTTTACCCAGCGATTGATTTCAAGGAAAAAAAAAAAGGAAGGTTTTGAATAATGTCTCCAGCATTGATGTAAGAGTGTGCTACAAAGGAGGTGAAATCTCAGCCATCCGTCCTGAGCTTCTCTACCAGGGAAAACAATGAGATATGTCTGTCTCGCTTTTGTTCCTGGGCAATTTGATCACAATTCCCATCTCTGCTCTTTTCATTCTCTATTCTCAACCAAATGCAAATTTTGAGTTAGACGCTAGAGGTCGCTGTTCATTACAACCAAACGGCAGCTCTCCAGACCACCGGGGAAAGCCTGACACCCCCACCCCCCAAGCCTTCACTGCAGTAGGAGCAGCCCTGCAGACTTTGGCAGAAGGAAAATCAGCTTAGTCACACCCAGGCCAGGTTCGTCCTGCCTGTGAAGACATTTCTTTTCCATAAATCAACAGAAGAGAGATAAAGCAGATTACCAAAGACGCGCTTCAACTGATTAACATTTTTTTAAGTATTGTATAATTTGTGACCTTTTTTTTTTAACACTTCCCCTTTTATTATGCCATCCCCTCTCCAGCTATCCAACTATGTAACTTCTTCCCAGGTGACCCATTGAGCAATCCAAGGAATGTCCAATGAGAAGGACTTGAATAAAAGCCAAGGCTTAAATACAGACTATCCCTGCAGCTAGCCACTAGCACTGATCCACACAGAGGGTTTATATCCTTCCCAACTGATACTATGCCCAGAATATAAAACAGCTAAGAAACAAAATGCCAAAACAAGAGAGCCGATAACACGGTAAGCAATTACTGCCTCTCTTAAGAGTGAGATTTCTAAAGAGCAATATTCTAATTGAAGTTCATTAGTAATGAACCAGAGCTCTGCCAGGCTGATTCCTAGACTTCCGTTCATTATGTTCATCTGTCCTTTCTTTGGTCCTAACTTTGAAAATTGCTTTCAACACAGACGAATCCCTAGGCAATGTGGAAGCCAGAGTTGACATAAAAGTCAGTAGTAGCATCATTTGAGGGAAGTCACAAAGTATTTAGCTATTGTTTAATACACTCTCACTTCTGTCCTTTCCTCTAGATCTGAAGTCAATTCTCAGTGGTAAAGCAGCATCTGTGCAAACATGTCACAAAATACAGTAAAGACTGTGGCACTGACTCCAAGTTTTAGGGAAGTATCTACGAGTCCAAAACACCAGTGTTCACTGAAAAAAGATTCTTGGTTAAAAATAGGGACTTTTGCTTTTGTTTTTGTTTGTTTGTTGGGAAGGTTACTGGGGATTGAATTCAGGGGCACTAGACCACTGAGCCACATTCCCATCCCTATTTTTATTTAGAGACAGAGTCTCACTGAGTTGCTTAGCACCTCAGTTTTTGCTGAGGCTGGGTTTGAACTCTGATCCTCCTGTCTCAGCCTTTGGAGCCACTGGGATTACAGGCGTGTACCACTGTGCCCAGCTAAAAAGGGCCATTTGATTGTTCTCCCTGAAGACAGCAAGTAGCCTAGAAGTAGCTGCATCATCCCAAATTGAAACTCTATAGACATCAAACACAAACTCCCCATGCTTCCTTCTCTCAAGGCCCCATTGACCCCTAAATTACGTTCTGTCTCTGTGAATTTGCCCATTTAGGGACCTCACATATGTGGATTCACACAATATTTGTTCTTTTCTGTTTGGCTTATTTCACTTAATGTTTTCAAGGTTCATCCATATTGTATTATGCTAAACATCCTTCCTTTTTAAGGGGGAATGATATTCCATTGTCTGTATATTCTACATTTTTTTTATCCATCTATCTGTCAATAGACATTTGGGTTGTTTCCATCTTTCAGATATTGTGAAAAATGCCTCTAGAGTATTGGTGTACTCATATCTGAGTCCCTGGTTTCAGTTCTGGTTTCAATTTCTTTAGGTGTATACCTAAGAATGGAATTCCTGGATCACATGATAATTCTGTGTTTAACTTCTCGTGAGACTACCCAGATGCTTTGCACCATTTTACATTCCCATGAATAATGCACAGTTTCCAGTTTCTCTGTGTTCTTGACAACACTCCCCTTCCCCATGAGTGAGTGTGTGTGTGTGTGTGTGTGTGTGTGTGTGTGTTTGTGTGTATGATAATAGCCACTCTACTTGATATGATGTGGTATCTCATATGGTTTGATTTGTATTTTCCTAGTGACTAGTGACATTGGATGTCTTTTCTTGAGCTTATTGACCACTCCTGAATCTTCTTTGGAGAAATGTTTTTTCAAGTCCTTTGTCTATTTTGAATGACAATACACTTTCATTTTGTTTTATGCGTTCTTTTTAGGTATACTTGACAATAGGATTCACTTTGACATACTTATAAAAGCATGGAATATAATTTGTTTTAATTCAATCCCAGTACTTCCCTAACTCCTCTCCTCCTCCCTCCACCTGTTCCTTTTCCTCTACTCTACTGATCTTTCTGCCATTTACTTATTTTTTTTAAATTAATGTCTTGTGCATGTATATGATGGTGAGATTCACTGTGGTATATTCATGTATGTCTATAGGAAAGTTAGGTTGGAGTGATTCACTGTCTTTTCCTATCCTATCCTTCCTCCTTCCCTTCATTCCTCTTTGTCTATTCTACTGATTTTTCTTATATTGTTTTATTTCTAACTGATAGGGATAGTTCTTGAGCTCTATTCTGATACTAGAGGTAAATTATTAACTTCTAGAAAGCTTGGTTTTCTGTCATAAGGATCATTTCACATGGAAGGATCATTTCAAGAATGGATTGATTTTGCAGAGGGAAGAAAAAAAATTGGATTGCAGAAATGGGTGATGGCCTCATATGAGGGAGAGGGAGCCATGATATGACCCATAGTGTAATTCTGGGGGGAAAAATAATGCCTTCATTTTCTTTTGTAAACAAAATATTTTGAAATCGATGATTTAAATTATCTTTATCTCCCCAGTGATTGTTCATTCATTCCATTTATTTTATGACTGGTCTAATCTTATTTTTTTTTAAAGAGAGAGAGAGAGAATTTTTTAAAAATATTTATTTTTCAGTTTTCGGTGGACACAACATCTTTATTTACTTTTTTTTATTCTATTTTTTTTTAACACCCCTCACTCTTATTTTGGATTAGCTTCCACATCTCAGAGAAAACGTTCAATCTTTGTTTTGGGGGGACTGGCTTGTTTCACTTAGCATGATAGTGTCCATTTCTACCCATTTACCTGCAAATTCCATAAATTCATTCTTCTTCATGGCTGAGTATATACACACCACATTTTCTTTATCCATTCATCTGCTGAAGAGCACCTAGGTGGGCTCCATAGCTTGGCTATTGATGTGGCTGCGAGATCATACACTTTTAAGGCAGTAAGATGCTTCTGTCCTGTTTTAGCCACTTTCTAGCTGTGTAATCCTGAGCTGGTTACACAATACTCCATGCTTTAGATCCTTTATCTGTATGATAAAAATAACAGTATCTATTTTACAGGATTTCATGAGGATTAAGTGAGTTTGTATCTGTAAAACACTTTGCATAGTGCCATAGTGGACAATAAGGTGTCTATATGACTAAACTGGTCAGGGTCACTCCAAGTGAATTTGGGGACTAAATAAAGACACAGAAAGTACCTTTTTCTTTGGGTTCAGTGACCTCCTCAGCTGCAGCTCCCACAAGGGGGGCAAGGCAGGCAAGAAAGAGAGCAGCAAGGAGCATGTGCTGAACCCTTTTATTGGGAAGAAGTCATTTAAATGAGGCAAAGGGTCAAGTTTCAGGGGGTTGAGTCTAGCTTCCTAATGTCTTGCAGGTTGACTGACAGCTAGGAAGGCCACACCCATCTCATGAGCTGTGTGGGGGTCATAGGCAGAGCAAGGAAGAAGACCAGAGTGAGGCCTGCCCAAACAGAGGGGCAATGTCAGTTCAGTTCACTTTGTGTGCTCAGTGCTCATAGTTCACACACACAGCCCATGGCTGGCTTGCCACATCTCCACACTCTCATGGCTCAGAGCTAAGGGATGCTCGGTTCCCATGTGGCAGCTCCTGACAGTGAGAGTTAGATTTACTTCTACATAAAGATGGCTTGGGGAGGAGATCAACTGGATAGCAGTCAGGAGATAGATTTCTGCTACCAGTGTAGACAGGAATGGCCTCAGAGCTCTTGTGGTCCAGCCTTTCGATATTACAGAAAAGGAGAGAGAGGAAAAGATAAATCCAAGTATCCAGGAGCAAGAGGGCTCTTGAAACCCATCTCTAGAGTCAAAGTCCAGGACTCTCTTTACCATGCTTAAATCTTTCTCTCTACTAATTTCCATTTAAGACTATGAAACTGTGTTAATGTCCTATGGAATATGACTTGACTGTCTTCAAAAACCCTTTGACAACCTTTAACTGGCCTCACAAGCTTGCACCCATGGGCCTGCAGAAGTCAGTTCTGAGGATCCTAGAGGGATCCTGCGCGGGCAAGAAGCAGTGAAGCCTTTTGGAGAAAGCAAGCCCAGGCTCTCCTCAGTGTTGGGGCTCTCCAGCTTTGTATCCAGCACCACGGCTCTTCATGGCCTGCCCTCAACCTCCCCTCTTAGTTCCTACATATGTGGAAGGAACCAACTCAAGTAGAAACTTGGGACCAAATGACACTTTCTCCCAGAAAGACAACTCTCGGGATGCCCACAAAACACCGCAGCATACAGGCAAACTCACTCACTCTTAGTGGACAGAACCCTGCTTATCTTCAAGCAACTCCATTTGATCTGTGCCTGCCAGTTGGTACAAAAGTGCTAACTGCCCCCCAGCTCCCACAGGAGCCGGTACCACAGGAATAAGTGGGTAAAACGACAGATAATGACTGAAGTTACAGTCAGCTCAAGATTCAGCCACTCAGCCTCTCAGAAACCAAATGTCTGGCCTCACTGGTGAATCAATATGGCCTCTTCTCACAGTGTCTGAGGCTGATGTTTACTTCCAGTTTCCTAAGCTGTCCTCTCTCTAGCAGCCGAAGCCATTGCTATCATTGCTCTACATCCCCATCTCGGATTTGGCTAATGTGATTTCTTCTGTCCACCACTCCTAAATAGCACAGCGTGCACTTCATTTCTGACTAAGCCACATGGCCCCCTCTCTGTACAGTCTGCTTTCTGATGATTCACATCAAATTTCCTGTTTGGTTTCCTTTATAGAATCATGGCTCCTGATGTTTAAACCCATCTTCTGGTGGCACATCCGGCCCAAGAGCACTCTTCGCCCTTGTCGGTTCAGCTGCTGTACTTCCTTACCTCCACCCAGGTTACCTCAGGCAGGAGAGAGCCTCACATCTTAAAAATGTGTTGACAATGTCTTCTTCCTTACACTTTCCCACTTGTCTTCTAAGACTAATAACAGTGGGCTTCTATAACCTGAGTCTGGATATACCTTTTGTGATAGCAAATACAATGAGCTCAAGAAGAACCCACAGGCTCCCTCCATTGCCAGCAGCCCACCCCCCACCCAGGCAGGAGGAAGAGGCCAAGGGAACCTCAGCATGAAGAGTAGCCCCCAAGTCTCCCATATGGAGGAAGAAATCGCCGGGTTCGCCCCAAACAACAGGAAAGCATGATTAACACTACACGCAGAGGCAGCTGCGGTAGAGATGGTCATTTTCATATTTTTTCCCACAGAGGTGCCTCAGAGGGAGACAAAATGGAGGACAGGAGAGAACCAGGCCTTGGGGCCACCTCCCTCAATTCAAGCAAAGCAGCTCTGAGTTTATGCATTTTAAACAAATTTTTCCTTGGAGAAAGAGCTTCTGTGGCCCCAAACATGCAAACCGTTTAGCATAATGGAAAGGACACCACCCTGAGGGACAATATCCTGGGTCCTAACATGTCTCCATGACCTTTGGCAAGACATGGAGTTGCTCAATTTTCCATGCCACATCTGAAACCGAGAGGCGTAGACTGGGAAACGGTCAAGGCCCTTCCAGTTTTATGATTTTTTATTAAATGTTATTCGTAATCTTCAGGACCAAGTCAGAAAGTCATGGAACTGAATTGCAGCTCAGCTAATCAGGGTGGGAGCCTCCTCCTCCCTGAAGTTCTGTTCACCCTCATCTGTAATCACTAATAATATCAGTGACCTTGCAAGGTTGTTTAGCTGGCCCAAAGTAGTTGCTCAGTAAAGGGTAGCTATGACCTACCATAAATTTTTATGCACATTGCTATTAGCTCAGCCATCCTAGTGCTAAGAATTTAACCTATAGGTATATGAGTGAAAGTTCACCCACATATCCACACAGGGGTATTAAAAGTAGCAAATTGTAACACCACCTCCCCCCAAAAATAAAAGAAATGCGTCTATCTATCAGGAAGCAAATGAATAAATTATAGATTATACTTCTTGGTATATTTGCATTAAAAAGGCATGGACAGGTTTGTTTCTTGATTTATTTTGTCAAAAGTGATATTATAGCCTGTCCTTTTGTGCAATTACCTCTTCGTAGTTCTCTGTTTTAAAAGTAAGTTCCATAAATTTTTTTCATGCAAACATTCCATATCCTATATTTGTGAGATGAATATAAATAGTTAATATTAAATGGAAATATTTACTACAATGAAGCTGATGATGGCGGTGATGAAGATCACCTTCAGAGGGTAGAGGAATCCTCCTGACTTCATGCCAACTATCAACAAGGATCAGGTTTCTTGGATAGATTTTCTCTGGCTAGCCTTTTTTGTCTGATCACAGCTACTCCAATTGATAAATGACTTACATCTTCTTGAGACCTTCAACAGGAGAAATTCTCTGTCCTTTGATTTTATTTTCCTCCATTTGACATCAGAGAACTAGGAAAAAGTAGAGTTTACAGTTCTTACCAGGTCTCAAAACATTTCATTGATGGCTCAAGAATGTCACCAGAGTTTACTCTCAAGGCATAAACCCTACCTCTCTGTTTCACTGTAGGCTTCTCAGCAGTTGGGTCTAAGAGTTAAGAATCTTTGTGTCCCCAAGCAGATAATCTGTGCCACTTAGCAGAAGGAGGGGCTGCTGTTCTTAATATAAAGCTTAGAACTATGAGGTGTTTCTGTTTTGTTCTTAATATTTCTTTTCCTAACTGCCTTTGATATAAAATATTTATTTCTTAGGCATGAAGATCAGTACTAATCAAATATTTCTCGATTTTCATACAGATTAAACCGTCTAGAATACTGAGACAACACTAATCTACAGATGTGGAGATTCTAGTCTAGAAAATAAATTTGTAAGTAGGATTGTCTGGCCCTCTTCGTACCTGTGAACAGCCCACACATACACATGCTGAATGTCATGCTACTTCCTCTGGCTTCAGGGCCCCATTCGACATCCTGTCACACTTGATGTATTCTGCAATGTGTACCAAGTTCTACATAACTTTTTGCCCTCCCCCTACCCCAATACTCCTACACCCCTCAAAACCCCCCACCTCTACTGTGACAAACTCTAATTACTTCTCCCCTCAGAACTGTTAGAAGAAAGCTGATTATCTTGGGTAGTTAATTAGTGTGATTGACCAATGTCCTGATCATTTTCTAGGGGAAAGTGAAGGTTTTTTTCTGAGGCCTTCCATGCAAATCTTTACCTCGAGAAGATTCCAAATCCTGTTTCCTTTTCTTCTTCCCTAACCTGGCCCCGATTAGATGTTAGTCCGCCACCTGTTGTGGGAGGGTCCTGGAGCAGAGGATCTCAGTCTACTAGGAAGAAGTTTTCCCTGGCTGTTCTCTTATCATCCAACTCCTTTCAACTTTGGGTATCACATAATCTTTACTTCCCCCAGAGCCCAGGGCCCAGAGACTGTAGGCCCCTGTTCTCTCTTTTCATTTTCCAGGCAACTCATGGGCATTCTTTGGCTTGATATTAACCCATTTCCCATGCTGTGTCTCTCTCTAGTGGCTGCTCAATTATTTGGACTGAAACCCATGAGACTCTGTTCCTTATGGCCGCAGGACCTCCAGATGCCAACCTTCCATGAGTAAGACTGCACACCCAGATTTGGGGGATACATGTAGAGAGAAGGGACTAGGATCCAGGCAAGAGCCTCATCTATGAAAAACTCCCTGCTGACTGTGGGAGGTTCCTGGGAGGTCTGGGGAGCTCTTGGGTGGCCCTCACTCTCCTGCCACCTCTGCCTCTCTCTACCCTGCAGCTTGTTCCTGCAAGGACCTCTGCCTACTGGCTGTCGTGAACTCCTGTAGCTACTTCATTGTGTCCCTGAGTCATAGCTTTCTCTGAATCACAGTCTAGAGGCGGGGTCCTTCCCCCACCAGTGTTAATTTAAAAAGACCTTCATTTAGCCAAAGTATGAGACAGTTGTGCCTACTCAGGGGCCTACTCAGCTGCCAGTGGAATCACTTCGTTATTCTAGTAATTCTTATCTCAGCTTCCCTTTCCTTTGGAAGTTGGCACATATCCTGTGGACCCAGAGATATTGTGGAATGCTGGCTGCATAAAATATCACCAAAACAACCTGTTGGTATGTCAGAGCTCAGTTTATTGCTCACAGCAGTAAACAAGAACATGACTCCTCAGAGTCTTGGTAGCATCTCAGGTGGAGGAGGGCTAGGAAGGTATATTTACAGAGATTCTCCAGTTTAGTTTAAGGCAGGTCTTTCAATGTAGGGGTATGGATAGGGATCCTGATTTAAGATTGATGGACAAAACAAAGCGGGATTTTGAGGCAAGAAATTCCAAGAGTCTTAAGGCATAAATTGTTATTTGATGGTTTTTATTCAAGAGCTGATATGTCTTTTAGGAAGTTTCTGCAATGATCAATGAAGTTATCTGCAACTCTCCCTAGGAGTTTCTCAGAAAAGTAAAGTTAAGCTAATGAAGATAGAATAGTAAAGTCAGGTGTAGACAGCTGAAGAATTTTGATTCTCAGTATTGCCAACAGTGCTGTTTCTTTTTTTTTTTTTTTTTTTCTTTGTCCCAGTGTTTGAACTCAAGGGCATTTTACCACTGAGCCATATTCCCTGCCTGTTTTATTTTTTTTATTTTCAGACAAAGTCTTGCTAGGTTTCTTACAGCCTTGCTAAATTGCCAAGGCTGCCTTCAAACCTTCCATCCTCCTGCCTCAGCCTCCTGAGCCACTGGGGTTACAGGCACGCATCACCACGCCGAGGTCAACAGTGCTGTTCTTAATCGTATCCCTTTATTTAGATCCCACACAGCCAAACTTCTTACTGCAGAATCTGCAGACCTACAAGGTTCAGCCCTTCTGTTCCCTTATAGTGGTTCCTTCTCTATTAGTTCACTGTCTGCAAGGTAAAGAAAGGGTCCCTATTGTCAACCCCAGCATAGCTATCCACTGTCTCCTTAAAGCTCATTAGGATTTCATGCAAGCAGAGTTTCTTCCCACTTCTAGACAGGATCTGACCTGCCTGAGCCCACACACAACAGGTATGCAGCATGGGCCTTGCTCTATGACTTTCACAGATATTGTATAAGGAGCAGAATGTGAAATCTGGGCACTTTTTTAAAGCATCACTAAGTCTAAAAGTATCACAGAAAATAATTCACATGTGTTCCTTTCATTACTAAAGGAAATGGGGCAGCGATGGCTAGATAGTCATCAACATCTTCACTCCTTCTTTCACAATATAGTGTTCCTGCTGAAAATTGGCTGCCCAGTTGGGGACCACATTCCCCAGCTCAACTTGCCTCTAGTGTGGGCATGTGGCTGTCTCACTAAGGAAATATGAGCAGAAATGATAACATCTGGGCTGCTAGGTCAGGGCTTCATCTTTTTCTCCTCCCATTTTGCTAGCTCGATAGAAGTAATGGCAAGTCCCAGTAGCTACCAGGTAAGATTGAAAAAGCCTGAGTCCCAAAATCACCAAATGGGGGAAAGCCACCTGCCACATAGGAAATGAGGGAAAAACAAACTCCTATTTTTTTAACCATGAAAAATGTTTGTCCTACTTATTCGATCAGCTAATAAAGGAAGTAAAATAATAATACTCCAATGGGGAGTCAGAAGAAAATGATCTATGTCATTGTTTTGAACTCAAGAGCCACACCTCAGAAAAAATACCAGGCTCTGGCTTTGGGTGGCCTTGATGGAAAACCAGAACAAATTAATTTGGCTTTTAGCATATTAATAAAGTGGCAGGTATTTATAGAATGTCATTAGCTGATCATCCTTTGAGAACCAGTTTGCTTCTTGGGCATGGTTTTGGCAGCTGTGAATAGGCTGATTAGTTTTCATTATTTCCCTGCTCATAGTAATAAACTGAGATTATTCTGACTTATGTGCTTCAGATGGAAAAAAAAAAAAAAAAGTGGGGGAGAGCAAAGTCTGACTTCAGCCAGAAATGCCTGAAGCTGGATTTGCTGCAGAATCAGGTGAATCACTTCTCTCCAGAGTCTTTCTAAATAGTACCCTCATGACCTGGAAGAATGAATGCCCTTGCTGCAAAGAAGCCCTAACTTTCAGGACTATCCAGTTGTTGTGCAGATGTACAGGCCAAGTTAAAGGAGAAAAAAAAAAAATACAGAGAAAATCCACCCCCTCGCCCATGTAGGTAAAAGCCTTCTTTCCTCTTATGTTTTAACATGTCATAGAGAAGGACTCAGTTTTGATCCAGGTACAAAAGCCATGATGGGTTACCTGTGATTAACTACTGTAAAGGGCTTAGTCGGGTTGGTTTATGGTAGGTCCCAGCCCAAGAGCATCACCCTTTGTACATTAGACTAAGCAGCATCCATTCTGATCCTGACTCTTTCACTGCAACCATGTGATCCACATAAAGGCACTGAACCACGTTCTCTGCCTGCTGCACCATTTTCTGTGAAACAGGATTAATGAAATTGGCTAATTTCATGGGGAAGGGGTAGTTCATAAATGCTAAATGGTGTCAAACTAAACATGAGGGAAAGACAGAACACTATATGTGAACACTGCATAAATGATAATTAATCTTGATACTTTGACTCTTTTTTTTTTTTTTCTACCACAAGTTATAAAGAACCCAATAGAGCCAGGTGCACGCCTGTAATTCCAGCAGCTCAGGATACTGAGGCAGGAGAATTTCAAGTTCAAAGCCAGCCTCAGTAAAAGCGAGGCACTAGGCAACTCAGTGAGACCCTGTCTCTAAAGAAAATACAAAAAGGACTGAGGACTGAGGATGTGGTTCAGTGGCTGAGTGCTCCTGAGTTCAAACCCTGGTACCCCTGCCCCCCAAAAAAGAACCCAATGGACTTTTCAAAATCTTTTAAAATGTTTCCTTTCTCACATTTACATGGGGAAAAAGATGTAGCATTTGGCTCACCCACCTTGAATAGAAAAGGATTCCACAGGCAAAATAATGTTATTAGAAGAAGCTATCCAACTCATACTTGTTCATTCATTAGCAAGAGCGTGAGAGCTCTAACAAACTGGTTTTGTGACATTCTCTTTGAGGAAGTCACATGGGTACCTGCAGCACATTTACATGTGAGTCCTGGCTTTGGTGGAGTTCCTTGTGGGCAATGCCTGATGAAAGGGTTGACTTGTTGAGGTTTAGATGGGAATAAGGAGAGAAGTTGGCTTCGGAGACTAGAGGGCTTGGCGACCTTAGGCAGACTCAGCGCCAGATGCTATTTTTAGGTAGTAATTCTTCAACCTTATTGACAGGTAAAATAAGACCCTAATGGAAAGGGCCTGGTTTAACCATCAGGTACAGCAGGGAATAGTAATTAAAAGCTCTTCTCCTTAATGGCCACCTTTACTCAGGTAAATACCTGTAAAGTTCCAGATAGTGGTCCACATTTCAGTACTCGAGGAGTATAGGGAATGTGTACTTTTAATTTCTCAGGACATGAAATTTTAAAATCAACAAATATTCCTAAATTGGTTCTTGGCCCAAATGCACTTTTTATCTTAAAGTTTCCAAATAAAAACCCAAAGGCTTTATGAAGTCAGAGGGAGGAATCACCTTGCGTAATAGACTTTGTGATATTCTCCCCTCACCTCTGGAGCTGAGGAGCACAGCAGCCCGGGTTCTCCTGCTGCCCACGAGGTCTCCTTCTCTAGAGAGTCAACCACAAAGCAGGGAGACTGAAGGGGGAGCCCTAGAGGAGGGGGGCATAGGCAGCGGTGGGTTATGGTAAGAATTTTGCCTTTTATTCTAAATGAGACTAGGCCATCAGAGCATTTTGAGCAGAAGAGTGACATGATCTTACATGGGTTTTCACAGATCTTGGAGCTTTGGGAGTGACGAGCCACTAATTTCACATAATGAGAAAAAGACTATTCCTGAGGGCTGTTTCCAATTGAAGAATACAGACCCCTGAAATCTGTAGCTTACTGTGGGAACATACCAGGGAACAAAAAAGAAATGGGGTTCTTTTTTTTAAAGCATTTTTTTTAAAAGATAGAGTGAGAGAGGAGAGAGAGAGAATATTTTAATATCTATTTTTTAGTTTTCGGCAGACACAACATCTTTGTTTGTATGTGGTGCTGAGGATCGAACCTGGGCCGCTCACATGCCAGGTGAGCACGCTACCGCTTGAGCCACATCCCCAGCCCCAAGAAATGGGGTTCTTAGCTCCTTCTAAGAATAGAAGCTATAATAGAATTAGCTCCAGGACTCTCATAGGCCCCTATATAGGGATTAGGGTCTCTTCACTCCCCAAGCTCCAAGATCTGTGAAAACCCATGTAAGACATGTCACTTCTCTGCTCAAAAATCTCTAGTGAAAACATTCAGCCTCTGTTTTTTTTTCTTCTTGAGATTGGCTTATTTCACTTAGCATAATATTCTCCAACTTTATCCATTTATCTACACAACCAGAGAAGTGTAAAATTCTGCACCATTTGTGTACACTAAATCAAAGAAGAATACTTTGTCACATATAACTGATTAGAACTAGTAAATAATAATAAAAAAAATCTCTAGTGGCCTCTGTCTTACTTAGAGTAAAAGGTAAAATTCTTACTGTAATCCACAGGCCATATAAGACCCCTCCTCCGGTGCCTCCCTGCCCTGTCCAGGCTGCCCACTCACTGTGGTCTCTTGACTCTTTGGTAACTCTCCTACCTCTGGGATGTTGCTCTTGCTATTCCCTCTGCCTAGAAGGCTCACCTCCAGATATCTCACCACTTCATGAAGGTCTTTGCTGAAATGCTGTCTTTTCCATGAGGATTTCCCCCTCAGTGAGGTCAGGAACCATAACGCATGCCACCTTCTATCCAAATACATGCATTCTTCTTCACATTTTTCATAGTGGTTTATTTAGGAAAGTAGATACATATTCAGGGAAAATGGTGACAATCTCAAGATTGTCACCTTCAGGGTAAAGCAATAAATATGCATTCAAGGAAGAATGTAGGCTATCTCCAGAGGGGAGACTGCCTACATTTTTTATCATTAAAAATTTTAAACATAGTAAAAAACAGCATAATGAATCCCTGTTTATCCATTATCAATCAGACATTTTTGTTTCCTGTTTTCTTCTTCTTACATCTTTGTTTCCTGTATTGTTTCTACTTCTCCCCAGTACTTATCATTTCCCAATATCTAGATCTAATTTTTCCTCCATGAAGCCTGGGGTTTTAGTCTGCTTTATTCACTAATGTATCCCCACTACCCAAAAGAGTGCCTGACACATAGTAGAGGCTCATTGATAACAGCTGGATTCATGAATGAAGCAATGAAGCAGTTACCCCACAGTGGTGCTTATTTTCTTTCCCACAACCTCCCTCACCATCCGACCTGCAAACCATGAATGCCTCAAGCACTGCCACTGTGACCCGACCCAATGACTGACAGCCACTGCACCCACTTGTCCCCCTCCCAGACTCTCAGTGGCTCCTGGATCACATCCCGAGAGCAAAACCAGATTGTCCCAGTTCCCTTTGTGTGCCATGTCACAGCACTCAGGCAAGCCTGTGAGTTAGCTTCTCTGGCCACAACTTGTCATGTGGTACAAGAGTGGGCACCCAACAGAAGCCATGGGCTGGGACAATTTCCTTATAAAGGAATATGAGCAATTGACATCTCTCTTTCATCATCATATTTGTAAGCAAATTTGCTGAGATTAAGCTTCTTCTTTTTAAGTGAGTAGGTAACTCTCTGGGCAGCCTCTAATCATTTCTAGCCATCCTTGCAGTCACTGTATACTCTGTGGAAAGGAACTTTTTTGGCCAAGCTCCACCTGTGAAGGAAGAAAAGAATGCACAGAAAATAGTCTACCTCGGTTTAATTTCCTTCTGCCACCATTTTCAGGGTTGTCGAGCAGCAAAGCCCTGCAGGCATCAGACACTCTCCAATTAAGCCTGCAGTAAAAGCCAAGGGATGTTGCCAGCCCTTATGACAAGTCAGGAACCTGCAGGACCAGTAATATGTTAGCACCCCAACAACCACAACTAGGATTGCTTGGCAACTGCTCCCTGCCAAGAGAGTTTCCTGTCTACCTGTCAAGGAGTAGCTTCCCTCTTGGCCAACTCCTATGTAAACCAAGCAATGACCAGGCAGGAGCAAACCCAAAAGAAAAATCACCACATCAAAGCATATCCCAGGGCTGTTGCATTCTTTTCAATAAAGACTGTTTATTTTCACAGGAGCTGAGTGTCCCTGGTAGCTCTGTTCCACCTGACCTCCATGTATGATGATTTTTAAGGCCACCTTGTCTTTAAAGTAATCTTACAAGGTTGTGGAGGCAGCTTTGGGTTCTAATCTAGGTTCAAAATTTTAAATCAACAGTAGGTCCTTATTGAAACCTTACATGAACATATCTTTTTTTCTAGATTTTTTACCAGAATAGGATTAATATTCCTCTGGGTTTGCCTAATCCAGCTATTCCATGGCTAAAGTATTGGAATAGTTCTATACAATTTCACAAACAGTCATCACCCCAGGAAAACTCACTGGGAAATTGACCACCATCTTAGCTATTTCAACCTATCTCCTGAGAGCCCTGGAGCTAAAGGGCTAATGCTGATAGCTTGGCCAGCACCTATGCTGATTTTAAATATCACCCCTGCTTCTAAATAAAAATCAACAACAGCTACCCCCCATTTTAGATACTTTCATCCCCGCCCCCCATTAGAGAAAGAGATGCACTGTGATTCAAAATAGACCGATGTCCTACTACTATGTAGTTGCAGAACAACTAGAGACAGGACTATTCATTTATTCAAGTTGTGAAGCTCTAAGTATGTCCTCTGCTTTGAACATCTCTCCAACAGAATGATATCCACAAAGAGAGGAATTTTTGTCTGGTTTGCTGTATTGTATCAGTACCCTGAACAGTGCTTAATCAGAACACAGTAAGTGCTCAATGAATCAATACAGCTCTTGAATAAATGTGCCAATTCCCTGATCTGATGGCCCAGGTGGTGCCTAAGGTGACAAACCGGGGAGAATCTAACAGTCTTTAGGATTTCTCCTGAAGGAGTTGCCCTGTTTTTTCTAAATTGTTAAATCTCTTTACACATCAAGGCGCGGAGAGAATCATATCCATTATGCATGCTGCTGCTGAAGTCTCCAACATACACAGTGAGGTGATGTTTACAGCCTTCCTCTGGGACATATTAGACATTCTAGTTTCTCCAAGAGACTATGATTTTCATTCCCAGAAAATTAGCCTCACTCATGACATCATTTTCTCTAATTCAGTGGAAGCTATACTAGGACCTCAGCCAACAGAGGTGAAGTGGAAGGAAGAGAGCAGCACCCTTAAGTCGCAGCCCTGTCACAGCTGCACGTGTGGCTTCCCAAAGGTGCTCCAGGGTCATGGAATGGGGTCAGGAGCCAGAAGAAGCACTGGCTGTAGGGCTTTGAGAACCAGAATAAGCAAGTTCAATTTCTTTAGCCTTTGAAGAAAGGCCGTCTATGGAGAGTGAGAAAGTTTTCCAGGTTTCATTCACCCAGACATCCCTCATCCCCTTCCCACCACCCACTACCAAGCTGTGCTCACCTGGGGGACATTTTCTGTCATCAAGATCTTAAGGGAGCAGGAAGGGGTTGAATGATAAAATGGTGTGAAGTCTCTGAAGGAAAACTTGGAATGCACATTTGAAAATCACTTTTTTCACTGTTTACACAGCCATGGAGGGGGAAGCCTCAGCCCATGAGCACACATCCGCACGCAAATCCAGTTTTTGCTCTGGATTTTACCTTGGGGATCCATGCAGCTAGCAACATGCATTCTAAAATGAGACCCCGCCTCCAAAGTGCCTACATTCTAAGATAAATTTCATCTGTCAACTTCAATTTTTTTCCCCCCTTCAGCTAAGACAGCAGAAGAAATGATTTACTGTGCACGTTACCTTCAGCCTTCCCTGAGAACAGTGCTACTCCTGAATGTCATGGGTCTAGGATAAAGGACCAGCAGATACTGTTTGGCTGTGAACAAGTTAGCGCTCTCACGGGTGGTCTTGGCGATCGAGTGGTGATGGAAGTTCTAGATCCATTGAGAGACAAATTCCAGACAGTAAATACACAGTCCAACAACTTGGACCAGCATCCCCAGCCTCAGGCATTCCCGATGTCTGAACCCTTGGCCTCCATGGGTGCACGAGCTAGCAGTTTACTTGGACCTCTACCTCATCCTCCTTCTTTCATGCTTCAGCTTGCACATTTACTTCTTTCCCCACTTTCCTTCCATGGTACATAGATTTCTAAGAAGATAGTGCTGAGCCTGAGAGCTGTCTATCTCGCTTCTAATCACAACACAGATGGCAAGGGACACAACCTACTGTGCCTCACAATTATCACTTTGTTTTTAACCCCTTTCATCCCTGCATGGCCACGCAGTTTGCTAACTTTAATTAATACCCCCTTATAAAGCAGCGAGTGTTATTATCCCTGTGTTAAGGTTTAAGAAACCGAGTCACCCACAGGCCACAGACTGAGTCAGTGTGAGAGACAGGGAGAACCCAAACTCCTAATGACCAAATGCCTGGACCTTTGGCCTGCCACACACCCACTGCAGGGGCAGTCCTTATTTGGAGCTGTGTACTTCAGTTCTGAGCCAGTCTCATTCTTATATCACAGCCAGGGAAACTGTTACCACCCAAGAGAGGTGTTTTAGTCAGCCTTTTTGCTGCTAGGACTAAAAGACCTGACCAGAACAATTGTAGAGGAGGAAAAGTTTAAGGACCCGTGGAAGTTTCCTTCCATAGACAACCAGCTCCACTTTCAGGGTTTGAGGTGAGGCTGAACATCATGGTGGAAAAGTATGGAGGAGGGAAGCAGCTCACATGACGATCAGAAAGCAGAGAGAGACTCCACTGGCCAGATGCAAAGCCACTCACCTAATGCCCACCTCCTCCAGCCTCACACCACCTGCTTTCAGTTACCACCCCGTTAATCCCATCACTCATGAGTTTTTAGGAGACACATCACATCCAAACCATAACAAGAGGGGAGAACAGAAAAGAGGGATGGTTGAACACATATGTTGGAGAATATCTGAGGACATATATATTGTCAAGAATAACAGCTCCCAGGTCCATGCTAGGCCATAAAGCTTGGACTGGCACTTAGGAATTCATTCTCTCAGCAAGGTGGTTGTATAGTGAAAACATACACTAAAGAATGGCATGAAGAAAATGGAATTGGTCAGAGATGGGTTTGAAGGAAGTGATGCCCCAGTTGATCCTAAATAGGGCTTCATTCATCAAAATAGACAGGAGTAGTATTCTAGGAAAGAGTAACATGGGAAAAAAGAAGGAGGAGGAGGAGGAGAAAAAGAAGAAGCACATTATATGCAGGGAAATTCAAATGATTTAGTACTGCCTCAAGAATGAGTCAAGGAGCCATAGTGTATTGGGCAGACGTTGGGTAATGTAGGGGCATGTCCACCACGATGGCACCAGCCCCAATAGTCAATTTTCTTCAACTAAGAGAAGATGGCTATATGTTCATTTTATATATATACCAAATCTAAGTTACTGACTTGAATGTGGTTAATACTTCCTTATCCTTTCTACTCCTGGGTTTCAGTGGGCATTGCTAACAAATTGTGTCCCGGAGACCAATGGTTTAACAACAACCTTGGACTCCAATCCTTCCTGGCCATCAAGATTAGATTAGGACCCTATGTCAGAAAGGCTTCTTGCTTAATTGCCAAAGACACTAAATGGAAAGTTTGATTTTTTTTTTAAATTGCTTTTGCAGATCTATAGTTTGCTCTAAAGTCCCAAGGAAAGTCTCATTCAAAATGAGCACAAGAAAAGGAATAATGTGTCCACTCTTCATGTGGAACAGTATTTTAAAATAGCACCATTTCTTACACTATACAACTCTGTTGAAAATGAAATATACTATTTTGTGACAAAGTGAAAATTCTGAAGTGTAACTTTGCCTTGGAGCTCCAACTGGCATTGGTTTTATTAGTCAAATGCCATGAATTTAGTGAACATTTTTTTTTCTCATATCATGATCAAGAAAAGCAAAATGAAGATATTTTCAGGAAAGTATTATAAATTTATATATAAAGATAGAAACCTAAACCTAAAAACTCCTTGATCCAACTTAATTTAGAATTCTGATCTTTGTCCAAGTCCTTTTTAATCAACCCATCCAATTATTTAGTAAACATTTTGATTATCTAGTATAGGTCATAATAGAGATGTGATCTAAGTTTCTGTTAGAAAAGACAATACATTAAGTTACCATAGGATTCATAATGTGATAGAATAGAAATTTAGGAACAGTAGATGGGAATCAAAAGATTAGATTGGTTGACAGACTTGGAAAAGCCTTTTAGCTGGCTTTTGGAGGCTAACTAGAGCATGTCAGAAAGAAGAAAGCAAAGGATCGAGAAAGAGCCCAGCACTTCAGAAAACAACAAGCCATTGCATCAGAATGGCTGTGACAGAGGGTGACATGGTCTGAGATACAGCTCTAGGTGAGAAGTGGATTAAGGTGAGTCTCAAAGTCCCATAGCCAGACTTGCTTTTTAGAAAGATATTTCTGGTGGCAGTATGTCTTAGTACATTTGGGCTGCTACAACAGAATGCTATAAAATGGGTGATTTATAAACAATAGAAATTTATTTCTTAAAGTTCTAGAAGATGGAAAATAGCAAGTCCAAGATCAAGATGCTGGTAGATTGGGTGTCTGATGAGATTCCACTGCCTGGTTCCCAGAGCCTACTTCTACATTGAGGCAGGGAGAAGGCAATTTTCTGGGACCTCTTTTATAAAGGTGCTAATGTCATTCATGAGGGCTTGACCCTCATGAACCAATGGCATCCCCAAGACTCTCCTAATACCATCACATTAGTGATAGAGTTTCAACACATGAATTTGGGAAGACATAAACATTCAGCCCCTAGCACAGTGTAAGCAATGAACTTGAACAGAGTGCAAGTAGAAGAAAGGCTCTCATTAAACATTTAATCCCCCCCACACACCAGGTGGACAATGGTGGAGCCCTGATCTAAGACTGTACAATGGAGATACTCATGGGGTGGAATCCTTTGGCTGGGAAATTGGGGCAGGGATAAAACCATGAATCAAGATCAAGAATACTAGAAGTAGAGGAGGTTAGAAATAAAAGAGTTTCATTTAAAATGTATTGACTTTGAGTTGACCGAAAACCATCTGCTATGGTTTAGATGTAGTTTGAGTTTATCTTCCAAGAGTTCCAAGTTGGAGGCTTGGTCCTCAGTGTGGTAGTGGGAGATGGCAGACTTTTACCAGGTAGAGCCCAGTGAGAGATCCATCGGTCACTGGGGACATGCCCTTTGAAAGGACTGTGGGACCGCAGTCTCTCTGACTTCCTATTTGGAGGTGTAATCTCTCACTTCTGCACACACTCCCACTACCAGCCATACCAGAGCCTGCACCATGACTTTTGACTTTCAACTTCCAAAATTGTGAGCTAAATAAAACTCTTTTCATTAAAATGTTAGCCTGCCTCAGTTATTTCATTATGGTAACAGATCATGGACAAACACACCATCCAACTAGAAATATATAGCTTGTCATTAGAAATATGGGTCTAAGCTTGAGGAAAAGATCAGAGCTGGAAATAGAAGTCTGAGGATTATTACAGGTTGAACCACATGAAATTACCAAAGTGTGTGATCACATTTTACCTAAGAAAATGACAATTTTAGTTGGGATAATATTTCATATAGGAAAATAAACACAGTGAACAAGATAGAATAAGCCCTGGAAAATATTGACTGCTAAGGGTAGGCAGAGAAGGAGAAAATATGAAGCAATTTTCAAAATAATTGATAGATGAAGCTTGTTATAGTTTGGATATTAAGTGTCCTCTAAAGACCCACACTCGGGCCCCTGTGCAGCTATGTTCAGAGGTGAGACTTTTAGGAAATGATGGGATTAGGAGGACCCTGACCTCATCAATAGATTAAGCCATTTAATGAGCTAATACTTTGGATTATTGAGAAGCTATAGAAAGTAGGACCTGGTTGGGAATCACTGGGGCATACCCTGGAAGGGTATATTTTCTCTCAAACTCTACCCCCACCTTCTCTCTTCTCTATCTTCCTCCTCCTTGGTTGCCAGGAGCTAAGGAGCCATGTACTTCTGCCATGGTGCTCTGCCTCACTTCAGGCCCAAAACAATGGAGTCAGCTGACCATGGACTAGAACCTCTGACATTGTGAGCCAAAATAATGCCTTCCTCCTTTCAGTTGTTCATGTCAGATATTTTGATGACAGCAATGAAAAGCTAACATAAGGGAAATTCAAGAGGGAATAATCATATAGAAGCCAGAGTAGAAAGGCTTATCAAAAAGAAGTGCTGCTGCAGAGGATACAGTGAGGGGGACAGAAAACAGGTCTCAGAATCCAGCAGCTGGGAGGTGGCTGTCACCTCAGCAGGGATTTGGGCTGGACAATGATCCAAGAGCTCAACTATAAGAGGCTGAAAAGAGAGTGCTGATGGCAAGGTTTTTGATATTATTGTGGGTTTTGATTTTTTTTTAAGTTCAGAGAGATTTGTGCATATTTATGTATAAAAGGAAGGACTCTGAGAAGGGAAAATAATTGAAGATACAAAGAGGAAAAAGGAAATAATTGAGAAGTCCAGGACAAGAGGAGGCACAATGAGAGATGAGAAAACACAGAGAGAGGTCTTCCCCAAATAGATCAGAGAGGCTTACCAAAGAGAGTCCCTATGTCCCCGACCATCACATGCCTTTACAGCCATGTGCTTAGATCACACGTATTAGTGCTCTTATGTTGCCATGGGACAAAGTCCTTCTCAAGGAGAAAGGGAGTTTAATTACCAGAACTTCTTTCCAGAGTTGGTTCTGATGTCCGTGTTGTGTTCTTGGGCACACCTGCCTCACAGGCTGCATCACAGATTATGCCTGTCTTTGCAGGAAGAGCAATTTCTTTGGAAAGGCCTCAAAAACAGTCAAGTTGTTTGGTGACAACTGAGAGAGAGTGTCAGAATACACTTTGGCTGCCAATCTTTGGGGGAGGTGTTTGGACGTTTTATCTGGCTTTAGAAATAACGATGCAGATTCCTACTACTGAAGAAAGTTGAGGTAAAGGGATTCCCTTTATTTCCAGTTTCTAACATAACCAAAGGGAAAAGGGTATCACTCAGGATAGTTGGTGTTTGCTTAATGGAGCATCAAAACGTAGGTGCCGTCTTAAAATTTTTAGCTGATTGCTATCACTTTAAGTGTTCTCCAGAGGCCCGTGTGTTAAAGGCTTGGTCACCAGCTTGTTGTGCTCTTGGGATGTGGTGGAACGTTTAGGATGTGGGTGCTAATGGGAGGAAGTTAGGTCATTGGGAGTGTGCTCTTAAGGGGATGTTGGGAACTCAGCCCCTCCTCAACCTCTTACTTTGCTTCCTGGCCATCACGAGGTGAGAAGCTTCTTCCATCGCACACATCCCACCACAATGTACCACCTCACTTTAGGCCCCAAAGCAACAGGACCAATTGATTACAGAGTAAAACCTCAAAGATTATGAGCCAAAATAAACCTTTCCCCTTTCTAAGTCGATTTATCTCAGGTATTTGTTACAGCAACAGAAAGCTGACTAATACACCATTCTGTCCTTATCACTCTGAGGCCAAAGGGATTATATTGTATTCTTCTCATTAGAATAGTGGAGAAACAGGATTTAAAACATATGCTTTCTTTTCTTTGGAAGTGAAAGACCCAACAACCTAATCCTCTTTTGCCTGAAAATCATTATCCAAGGGACCCAAGTGGCTAGTAGAGCTTCTCATGGGCTGGAAATGTGGGAAATGTGAGCTATTCATCACAGGGGGGCCTAATGAGAGACCAGGAAGGCTCCTCATTAAGCTCCTCAAAGATAACCCACATAATACTTAGTGGTTAGTATAAATGTCCACTTTGACTATGTGTCTGGTGACTTTATCATAAGAGATGTGCAATAAATATACAGATGAGTGACTGGATGAATGAGTGGCTTTGCTAAATACACCATGACTGTTATCCAGATTAGAATTCAGTTTGTCTTAGTGTTTATGTGTATGTAAGAGGGATAATATGGTGGCTCTTCTAGAATGTCACTTACAACCACTTCCTGATCTAAGATGGTGAAATTGGACTTAAACAAAAGACAAATACACCACCCAATTACAAATATATAGCTGATCTCCAACATGGGTGTGTACACCTATACATAGAGTCACACAGCGCACAGTGAGAAGTGTGGACATCTCTAAGACTAGAGCTGGCAGAACAATGACCTTGGATTCTGAAAGCTTATGAGAAAACAGCTACAATTTATGCCTGGTAGCATCCAGAGAGTTTGCACTAGTCTCTTGAGATAAATAAAAATTTCTAGTATCTCGAGAAATTTCGACTTGAGCTCCTTTTGTTCCATTCAGTTTCCCTCTTTTTTGTTGTTTTTCTATATTCTTCCACATTTCTTATACTGCTAAGTGATTTTGTTACTATGGAAACCACAGGGTCTGCAGAAAGCTCAAATATGTCAACATACAAAGTGATCTGAAATTTGTCCCATGGCTTGAAAAAAGCACTTGAAGGAATTATCATATCCCAATATTGTGACATGCCCATGCAAACACATATCTGGGAAGACACATTTTTTTTTTTTAACATGGGTGAGCAGATGTGATTAATGATGAAATATCTCACAGAAACTAAATGAAAATACAGTTTGGCCAGGAAATTCCAGGTTTATAAAATCATGGTGATTAAGAGTTTTAGCATGCAGGATTTATCCGGCACCTGCAAATTTTGCCTTGTTTGTGTAGTATTGATATCCCAGCTTTTTAAAGAATTTCCTAAAAATATTTAAAAACAAAAGCAACTATCTGAAGGGGATTTTTTTTTTTTTTAAGATAACTTTCTGCCTAGAAGTGAAAGATAAAGGCGTTCTCTTCTTGGGGTCTTTTCTAGGCCTTTGGATCCCTGATTCTCCCACTGGATATCTTATTCCCATTTACAAGGCCAAGATCTGTCTTCAGACTAATACATATGTGTCTGATGTCATCATCTGGCCTCGAGTCTTCATGTGATTCAGTGGTAGTGGAATCCACTCTAATACTCTGAAATCACTTCTTACACTGATAACTCAGGGAATGGGCACCTGGGAACCTACAATCTACGTAGGCTGTTCATTTGAGCAAAAGCCACAAATCTGTAAAAGTAGTTAGACAACAAAGACAGAAAAAAGACAGAATGGGTAGAATGGAGGCCAGCACTCTGCTCCCTGGTTTTCCGTTCCTTCCCCTTCATCACTCACAAATATCATCACAACCACCCTCCGGAGAACATTCTTGTTGGGTATGAAGAAAGCCTAATTATATACTTCAGAGCTGTTGAGGTTTTTCTTCTATTTTCAAAACAATGAATATCCTGTGGAAAGATAGCGCCACTTGTGAATAAGCTGAGATTCTTTCCCTTGAACACAGACGGTGGTTTGGAGGAAAAACCAGAGGACAGCCCTACTAATGATTTTATTCCTTGGAAAACCTCACCGCAGTGTTCTGTGGTACCCCTCGTAACAACCTCTCTCCTCTCCCTGTATAGTGCTGACACATGTGGAGCTGTTGTTCCTAAGTCCACAGCCTGCAAAGATCAAAATTGACTTCCACAAAACACCCCACTCATCCATTCACATATTCATGCTTCTCACCTCCCACACAGTTAATAAAGAGATGGGAAAGTTGTAAACGTCTCCTTGAGTGACGTGCTGGTCTTTGTGGATGTGGAATCAGAGTAAGCTCTGTGAGGCAACATATGGTTTCCAGAGACAGTGGTTCTTTCCTGCGATTATCATACCAACATTCTTCGAAGTCCAGCAGAATGTCCTGGACAGCAGTTGTTGCTGGGACTAAAGAAAACAATACTTTAGCATTTCAAAAATGCTAATCCTTCCAACAACATCTGTTTACAAAGTGTTGACATCTGATTCCGAAGGTAAAAAAAAAAAACCCGAAACTCAAAGAGAGTTTTAGGCTTTGATAGCTCAGAGCCTTTGTTCAGGAGGGATTTCCCAGAGTCCAGACTATTCTCTTCCTGATAAATGAGGCCATGCTTCAGAGAAGGCTGAGCTGCTTCAAAAATATCATTAAAGTGTGGTTGCTTGTATCCCAGCCCACTAAACCCTGGGCTCTACTCAGATTGCCCTGAATAGAGACACATTTTCATATAAAAACATCACTGCATTGTTTTTATAAGGCTTGGGTCAAGTTCTTTGAACCATAGGGGCTCTGTCTGTCACGTGGAAATGAAATTGTCAATAGCTGTCAGAAAATTATATCCCGCCAGAGAAAGCAAACCACTCCAGAGTTCGTACCACCACTAGCCTTTACCTGACTATTGGCCCCAAGTTCATGGAGATTCTGAGGCAGACAATAGGGACCTGATCCATTTTACTTTGGTGAAGGGTTCAGAAATAGGATTTTTTTTTCCTCCCTGAAAATCTGTTCTTTGCAGTAAATACCAAAGCTAGGGGGCTAAATCCCTTATTATCCTCACCCAATTGTGTTTGCTTCTTAGCCAACAGGGAAATTTTGGAAAATCCAATTCTTATGAATGTACAAGTGGTCACATAAGGATGCATGGACCTATGGATGGGGGAGGAGATTGTAGCAAAGAGTAAGAGAAGAAATATATTCCTAGAGCCAATTTCTACCAGATAATCAGTATTTTTAGCATGTGGTCTGGAAGAAAACTTCCATTTTATTGACACAAATGATATGCTGTGGAGTTTGCAGGGTAAATGGTTTGGGGTTTTGTTGTTGCTGCTGTTTTGGGTTGGGTGTTTGTTTTCATTTGTTTAGGGAAAAAATCCCAACCCCGAAATGTCGGGGAAATGCCTTGCCAAACGGGACACATCTTGTGCAGATTCTAGGTCCTCAGGGACCAAAGAGCTTTCCCTTATTTGCATTGGACCCAGGTTTCCTTATCTGAAAGGGGGATAGTCATAGGATGATAGTACCTATTCTAAGCATGGTTGCAAAGGTATATTTTAATTTTGGCAAAATATATATGACATAAAATTTATCAGTTTAGCCCTACAGTTTGCTAGCCTGAAGTTCAGTCATATTTTTGTGCAAACATCACCAATATTCATCTCCAGAAGTTTTTCATCATCCCAAACTGAAACTCTGCCTCCATAAAACAATCGATGTCCATTACTCCCTCCCTGGCAACCAGTGATCTACTTTCTGTCTGTACAAAGTTGAGTTCTCTGGGTACCTCGTGTAAGTGGCATCATAAAATATTTCTTCTTTTGTCTCTGGCTTATTCCATTTAGTATAACATCTTTAAGCTTCATCCGTGGTGTAGCATATATCAGAATTTCTGTCCATTTTAAAGCTAAAAAGTATTCCATTGTACGTCTGTATCACATTTTGTTTATCCATTCATCTGTCAATTGGCATTTGAGGTTGTTTAAGAATAATGCTATTATAAAAGTGGTCATACCAATATCCGTTTGAGTCCCCACATTTTTAATTCTTCTAGAGCATACCCATAAATAGAATTGAGGAATGGAATGGTATTCTGTTTAATTTTTTTACATTTCACATTTTCGTTTCTGCTGGCAATCACAGGATTCCAATCTCCACATCCTCACTAACACTTAATCCTTTTTTTTGAAGTAGTAGTCATCCTAACAGACTTGAAGTGATATCTAATTGTACTTTTGATTTGTATCTCTCTAATGATTAGTGATATTGAGCATATTTTCATGTGATTATTGAGCATATTTTCATGTGATTATGGACTATTTGTGTACCTTCCTTACAGAAAAGTCTATTCAAGTCTTTTGCCTGTTTTTAATTGAGTTATTTGGTTTTTGTTGTTGTTGTTGAGTTATAGGAGTTATTTATACTGGATATCAATACTTTATCAGTTATGATTTGGAAATATTTCTCCATTCTGTGGGTAGCATTTTCACTGTCTTTACAAAATCATTTGATACACAAATATTTTTAATCTTGGTAAAGTTCAATTTGCCTATGATTTTTTCTTATTTGTGCATTTTTGTATCATATTCAAGAAATCTCTGCCAAATCCAGTATCATGAAGATTCTTCCCCTGTGTTTTCTTCTAAAAGTTTATAGTAAAAAAAAAAAAAAAAAGTTTATATTTTGATCTTTGATCCACCTTGGCTTAATTCTAATATATAAGTGAAGGCCATTGGAGGCTTTTCAAATAGAGGAGAAACATTAGGACAAATGAAGACCAACTGTTCTTTATCCAGTCGTTTCTTATACCAGAAGGTGGAATTCCAGAAACACATTTCAGTCTGCTTTATTAATTTTTTCTTTGTTTAACAACTGTCTAACCAATTTGATGCTACTTTTGCATGGCTGTATGCATACTCTTATGGTGGAGAAGAAGATAAATATTTCCCTCTTCATTCATGTTATGCTTTTACTATTATTCATTCCTTGAATATGCATTTAACAAGTATTTATTGGGCATCTATTCTGAATCAGGTACTTTTCTAAGCCATAGAAATATAGGAATGGGAAGACAAACTCAGTCCTCACGCAGCATACATCCTTGTCACACAGAAGAACTGATCAGCGGATAAATGATCCACAAATCCAATGATTACAAATGGAAAAATTAAGATTAATTACTGAGAAAAACAAGCCACAGCTTCACTATTCTCAATCATTACCAAAGAGTCTGTTGAGACATGCAAACCAATCAATTACAATATTGTTGGTGAAGATCATAGTTTGTAGAAAACTCTATTTCTTCAATATTAATGTTTATTTTTTTCTAGGACCATGATAAGCATACCGTGATTCACGAATTTGTTCAGTCCTAATTTGTTTAAAATTTATAATTATACTATGATTTATATAAGCACTATTCTAAAGACTATTGAATGAACTGATGTTGGACAGGAAAGCAAGGACCAGATCATGGAGAGCCATTTAAATCACTGAAGAGAATGTGCCTTTTTGGAACATTATCTAGGACCAAATTATTCCAGCTCTTTTCCTCAGTGTGGTATGGTGGTTTTCCACACAACTGCATATTATAACAATCTAAGAATTTTTTTTTAAATGCTAATACCTGGGTCCTAGTCTCAGAGATTCCAATTTATTGGTCTGAGATGGGGCCAGGGCATCACTAAATTTTAAAAGTTTCCTAAGGCATTCTAAAATACAGCTAGAGTTGAGAACCAGAGCTGTGGGACTTTGTGGCTGCGTTTACTTAATCATACATGTCTTGAAGCAAATCAGGGTAGCTATTTTCTCTAAAAATAACTTTCACTGTTTTATTTTTTTTTTCTTTTAACCAAAGTAACATCTGTCATCACAAAGAGCATTGTAAACACCGGAAAGGGAAACATCCCCCCAAATCTCACTTTCCAGAGATTTATGCTGACAACATCTTGGTGTATTTTCTTTCTGAGCATATGCTTGTGTTCTTTCTCCCCCAAATGGAATCCAACTGTTCTCATCATTTCATAATGTATGGTAAAGCACTACCCAGTGTCAGAATTGACCACTGTTTCACTATGGCTGCTGATAACTTCTCAGCTCTGCACACACAGAAATGGGATGGTTCTGCTCAGGCAGGTGTGTTGGCTTGATTTTAATTTTAGTTAAAAGGGCCTTCGTCTTTCTCTACCTGGTTTTCAATCACATCTCCCTGCCCTTCACCAACAACACAGAGCATCCATATGCCATACTCAGGCACTTGCTTTGAATTTCTTTCTTACACTTTTCAAAACCCTGATTGTCAGAGACAATACCTATAGAAGATTGCCTCAAAAACTCGAGTCCATTTATTCCTCTGTGTACTGTATTCTAAAATGTATTCTTGCAGCATGCCAGAACTTGGAGGGTTGTATTCATAAAGCACACTATTTAAGCTTCTAGTAAAGATGCTTTTACAGGATTGAACTTCAACTGAATATATCAACCTATACAGATGGGCAGCATGAGAAACAGATCTCTGAAGTTTATTTTCATAGGTATTACAAAAGTAGACACATAATTAGGCTAGACAACTACTTATATCACTTAGGGCTCCTTTTACGAGAATTCACACAAAAAAAATGCTCAGGAAAAGAACCGCAATTTTTATTTATTTTCTTACTTACTCTCATGGATCTTACTGCTCTCAATTATTTGTTTCCATCTTTCCTTTGGCTGCTAGGAAACTCAATAAAATGGTAGCCTCAACTAGCAATTAAGCCTAACCACGGTATGCATTTGTGCATTTTCTCCTAACACTGACTTTATGGTATCTCTGTCCTCATTCTCCTTTCAACTATTAATTTTAGCTTTTATGTTAGTTGTAGTTTTAAGTCTTTGTGGGAAAGTAGAAGATGGAGAAGAAAATAAGAAAGGTAGGAAAGAAAAGCAAAATGTAAAAAAGAGGAAGATAGGCAGAAAGACAATAGAGGGCAACCTTAAACAATGGTGTGAAATCCTGTGTCACAGAGTCTCAGGGAGGAAGCCATCCCTCTGTGTCTGACTGGGCTGGGTAGTGAAGGAAGGCTTGACAGGGCTAATGATAACTGAACTCTCACAGAGGGCCCACCTGTGTGGGGTGCTCTGCAGGATGAGTGCTTCATCTCATTTAATCTCCACAGCAACAACTTGAGAAAAGTACTATCAACATGCCTACTTCTCAAATGAAAAACAAAAACAGAAATAGAGAGAGGTGCGGTTACCTGTCACATGGATACTGACTGGTGAAGCTGGTTTTCAACCCAGATCCTCGAACCAGAGATCACAATCTATAGTGTAAAATTAATTTGATTATTATTAAATGGACCATTAAAATATTTGAGGGGAAATCAAAACTCCTGGGGAGGCATTTTTTTTAATGTTAATGCCTTTACCTTACAAGATGACTTTGTCCTTCATCCATCTATTTTCATCTCTGAAAAAAATTACAATTGCATTGCACTGAAAACGAGAGCAGGAATGAGGGAAGTGGTACAGACTGGCTGGCAGGAAGAGCAGGCAGGAAAGCCAAAAGGACAAAGGGAAGGCTGACAAGACAGAAGGAAAAGAGTGAGCGATGGTTGAACAGACGGGAAGAGGCTCTTGCAAAGAGCTGAAAATTTGACTGAAGGCCAGGGAGAAAACAAAGACAGTTTTGGCAGGAAGCCGGGCATGAGAAGTGGCAAACTAGAGCTAAAATAGCGTGAGGTGCTCAGGAAAGATGAAGTTCTACAGAGAGAAAAAGAGGCGGCCTTTTGCACCCCTCCTCTCCATCTCTGGGTCCACCACCCTGGGCAGGGGATGGCCAGAGTGTAGTGAAGAACAGGGTGCTTGCCCCCAGCCTTGACACTTCAACCAAAACCCAACTCTTATATTTAAAATAATTGAAGATTTAGCTAGTTGTTTCTATCTTAAGTAAAAAGGATTTTTTTCCATTTATGCATTTATTCTACAGAATCTTAATTTCCCAATAGCTCTAAGATCCTAGTAAAACTCAATATTTTTTTAAAAAATCTCTAAATCCCCAAGGAGCTTTATACTAATGCACAGATGAAGATGGATTGACGGGCTCTCAGGTGCCAGTAAACAGCTGCACTATGCAAAGCAGGACTCTATTCACCAAGGCACCAATGCTGGGCACGTCTCTTGGCGGTACCATTAGCCATAAAGTGGATACTCATCATTTCCTTTTGGGTAGGGGACATAATCTGTATTTCAGCTGGGTCTTTTTTTTTTTTTTTTTTAATTTTCCCAGTCACTACACAGCTGGTTGTAGAGTCAAAAGATTCCATTCAGGAAAGCACCCAAAAGCCCAGCATTCATACCCTGAATGAAAACAATGACAATTCCTTCTTCCTCCCTTTAGTGTTTTATTCTGAAAATTTTCAAACCTATAGAAAGGTTGTAGGAAGAGTGTAATGAATATCCAAATACTCTTCACCGAGATGAACCATTTGTTAACATTTTGCTTCTCTCTGTGTGTGTGTGTGTGTGTGTGTGTATATATGTGATACTTATGCATACCAACACAGACACACTCTTCACTGAACCATTTAACCTTTAGAGAGTTACGAGTGGACATTATAACCCTCCACCCTACATCTTTCACATGTATCTCCTAAAAAGAGGCACCTTTTCTTGCATAACCACAGTATAATTGTTACATTCATAAAATTTCACCATCAAAATTGACACACAACTTCACAACTGATATACCATTATCTAACACACAATTCAAATGTCTTCATTAATCTCAGTAATGTCTACTACATCCCAGACGCCCCTCTCCAGACAATCCAGGATCTTAATAAGGAGTTATCATTGCATTTGATTGTCTTATCTCTTTTGGCTCTTTTAATCTAGAAGACTCAATTTTCTGGTTTTTCCTCTCTCTCTCTCTCTCTCTCTCTCTTTTTTTAATTCTTCTTTTTAATGACACTAACATTGTTTTGAAAGTTTGGGCCATTTGTTTTGCAGAATACCCTCACTTTGGATTCCACTGATTGTTTTTTTCATGATTAAACTCATTAAACAATAGAAATAGTATTACAGTGAATCATATGAAATTGTCATTTTTGTAGACAAAAATCAAACAACTGTAATTTCCTATAGTTCAACTTACATAGAGAGGTTGTTGGGTCTTTCCCATTACATTGCATCAGGGATACACTATGCTTATTTGTGGATCCTGTAGTTAAGGAGGTATCCACTAGATTTTCCCATTATCTTGTTCCCTTTGTAATTAACAAGAGATCTGTGGGGATTATATAAGTATCCCAACACTATCTCACCCCAGTATGTCACCACCATTGGTAATTCTTACCTGAATCCATTTCTAATGCATTACTGTTTCTGTGGTTGCTTCTACATGTACTAGCTGGTATTTTCTGTAAAGCACTTCACCTCCACACTGTTTGTTTAAACTTTTTTAGAATGCAAGAACTCAAGGATTCTTCTTTATTTAGTATGTTTTATAATTCACTCTTGCCATTACTCATAATGCTTCTTTGCACATTAAAGGTGCATTCTAAAAATTTCCAAGTTATTCTTGCCTTTCTAATGCCTGTACATTTTTCACTTATGATATATGTTATCTGCTTTGCTAAGTTTGAATCCACATCTCCTTAAACTTATCCAGAAACTTTCTCATTAAAGAAATTCATTTATAGCCACCCTATATTTAGTTAAAAAGTTTCCTTCCTTCCTCCCCCCCCCCCTCCCCGCCTGCTTTCTCCTTGTCTTCCAAGTCATAGACATGTTCTGGAGTACCTGCTAGGCCAGTAGTGTGTCCAGTGGTGTCCCTGACCTCAGCCTAGTGAGACACAGCTGCATGAAATACAAAGCTGTAATTCAAGTTAGATTATGTAAGAAAGTTATAAAGTGATTGAAAAATTTAAAGAAAAAAAAGAGTTGTAGAATGAATGAAATTTGGACATGTGGTATCTTGGAAGACAATAGGTAAAAGTTTAATATAGAGTGAACACACTCTATATTAATCTAGTCTGAAAGTTAAAGTCTCCAACTAATGTTGCAAGTTCAACAGAATTGAACAGGTAAGTGCCACATTTAATTTCTAATGCACACTAGCCTGTCAGTCTAACTGACCCCTTCCACACAAGACCTAGGACATTGTGTCTGATGCTGTGAATACTAACAAACTTCACACTAGTCAATTTCTCCAGGGGCTGGGGATATGACTTAAGCGGTAGCACGCTCGCCTATCGTGCGTGCGGCCCGGGTTCGATCCTCAGCACCACATACAAACGAAGATGTGTCCGCCGAGAACTAAGAAAAAAATAAATAAATGTTAAAATTCTCTCTCTCTCTGTCCCCCTCTCTCTCACTCTCTCTTTAAAAAAAAAAAAAAAAAATTTCTCCAGACCTATCTTTGAATTTACGAATTCTCTCTTTATCTACTATTTTTTGACCCATACAATGGGTTTTACATTTTGATTATGTGTTTCCTTGAAGTTCTACTGGTTCTTTTTTCAAAATCATTTGCCTGTTTGTCAAATGTTATTATTCTATGTAGATATTTTTCTTTAAACACAGTGTGGGCATGGAGGTACTATGTTTCTTGATTAATTATGCATTATTTGAAGACTATTCACTTTCCCTCATGGTGCAATTTCATGTTGTGTAGTTGTTGTTTGTTTGTTTTCCCTATGAGCTGTTCCTTTTTCATGGAAACTTATTTGCAGGACTTGTTTGAGATCCATCATGAAGGGAATCCATCCCGATAGAGTTTGCTGCTGCTTCTACCAGCTGCCTGAGGCCATCAATAGCATGAATTTAGGCTTGAAGGGTTTTTAAAAACCACTAACATTTTAAAAATTTTATTAAAATTTATTTAAATTTTCTGTGGCCTAGGTGTATCAGAATAAGTCCCTGCCCCCCCCATCCCACCCACCCCCGCCTTGATGGTTCTGCTCAGGACCAAAGCCCATTTCCTTTTCACTCCACTGGAAACAATTGGGACATATTCATTCCTAGTGAACTTGTACCCTGAAGGTCTAGCCCTTTGGGGTTTCTAGTTTCATGAGTGAGGTCTCCCAGTAGACATCCTCGATTGGTCGGGTCCTGGGCTTAATTTTCTGCCTCTTGACCATCAAAAAGCATTTTTTTCCCAAGTCTACTGGGTCATGAGTTTGGCAAATGCCATTGAAGCAAAGTAACTTTCCTCCCAGGTGTTTTTTACCCTTTCTAAAATTGATGTGACAATCCTTTACAATTTTTTCTTACCTATCTATGATCTTAAAAATATTTTTCTAAATATTTTTAAAAGCATAGTGGATAACTAAGATTTTATAATTGCTTTTTTATGTGGTAGGGAGTACCAGGAATTGAACTCAAGGGCACTTGACCACTGAGCCACATCCCTAGCCCTATTTTGTATTTTATTTAGAAACAGGTTCTCACTGAGTTGCTTAGTACCTTGCTTTTGCTGAGGCTGGCTTTGAACTCATGATCCTCCTGCCCCGACCTCCTGAAGCCACTGGGATTACAGGTGTACACCATCGCTCCTGGCTTATAATTGTTTTTAATAAAAGCATTCAAATCTCTAGCCCATTGTAATAAATAAGAAATGGAACTCTAAATCCACAGGAACTGCAGTATTTTAGACATCATGTGACGTTCTATTTAAAAATAAAAAAGTACTTGTTTAGAATGTTTCAACCCATAAATATCCCAAGTTAATTATTGTGAATGATAAACTTCTTTAAAATGTACCTAATAATATCAATAATAGGCATATGTCTTGCAAGTCTTGGAAGATAAGAATTTAAACTTTGATGACTTATAGGCATTGGGGGCAGGTACTGGGGATTGAACTCAGGGATGCTCTACCATTGAGCTACATCCCTAGTCTTTTTATGTTTTTGGTTTGAGACGAGGATCTCGATAAGTTGCTTAGGATCTTGCTAAATTGCTGCAACTCGTCTCACATTTGTCATCCTCCTGCCTTAGCCTCCCTCCCATTGGGATCACAGACATGCGCCATCATGACTGGCTAGAGGCATTTTTTAAATAATAAAATCTGATCTTCCTGAAATAGCAGAGAATAAAATAGCCTAGATAGTTACTATTTGGGGCTAAGTAAATGGGGGGGAAGTCATTTTGTTTTACTTTTGTTTCTAAAATCTTCTTAATGCTAGAGTACACATTAGTTAAATATATGAAGTACCATTTGATCTAATTCTGAATGTTACATATTTCTGTTGTTTAAAAATTTTGGAAAGTATTTGAAAATTTGTACTCCAGAGTACTTTCTGAAAGTTGTTTTAAAAAATGTAAACAGCACACATCTACTATATAAACACATCCAATGTCAGTGTGCAATTTGTCTGTTTGTCATCTCAGTCATAATTGGTGAGAAAGAGCAAACAGTGTTTGCTTAATTCAGGATAATAAATTGGGTGTGCTTCAGCTAATTCTGGATTTATCTCCACATGCTTCTTATTTTTCAAACAGCATTGTGAAAATAGACAGTATTATTATTTCTCTGCTATACACCAGCAAATAGAATGTTACTCATTGATTCAAGTAGTAAATGAGCAGTTCAATGTGTAGATGGTTGAACTGTGCTTTTATCTCCCCTGACATAGCTTTTGAGCAAAATTCAATTATTTTTAAAACCTTGGGAGAAGGTTTGGGTAGTAATTCAATTGGCACAAAAATCTAACTTATAAGGAATGAAGTAGGTATTGAGAAATTCTGTGACTCCCTATATCTGTTCAATAGTTATTTCTTGTGCACCTATTGTGGAGATGCATGAGACATTGTAGACACTTGGTAAACAATATGTGTCATTCTAAACACACAGGGGTCCAGCCCCTGAGAAACTTACTCTTCTAAGGCAGTCTAAAGCTGAGAGGTAGCCTGATTGCTCTTTGCATTCGCCCCTGCTCCATCCCAACCCAGGGTGTAATTTTGAGGAAGGCCCCACCACCCCAGCATCTGCCTTGTTGATTAAGAACCCAGCCAGGTCTTGTGTCCTCTTTAGAGGTCCTTTCTGTTCTAATACCAGAGCTCATACAGAATCTGTGATGAGGCAGTTCAGACTTGGTTCTGAAATATAGATCCTTCTGTGAACCAAGTGACTGCCTGACCAAAGCAGACCATCCTCAACTAGTTTAGCAGGGGCTGATATCAATGAGAAGACTAACACTGAAAACTGTTTGTGGACGTACTCCTATGCCCATAGAAGACCTGTCCTGGGAATCTGTCAAAAGAACTACAGGAAGTCTAGGATGGAAGGTTGAGGTCCTCATCAGTAGAGCAAACAAATCAGCCCAGCTGAAGGTGGGCATTGTGGTTAATGCGACTCATTAGCTAATGAGAACTGGTCACATTCAGGACACTTCGGTTGACTTTTGTCTCCAACGTAAGTTACAAAGAGAAAAGAGATTGGAAAAGGCTGTGGGAAACCCCAGAAAAGAGCCCTTTCCTCCCTAATTCTCTTTTAAAGTGTCAGGGGGCTGCTTCTGGGTTGGGAGTGTACAGGCAAAGGTATGAGACTGCATGAGCTCAGTCCCACCGTGGGTCTTTGAGAAAATAGTGTGGTTAGGAGGGACAGTGCTAGGAAATCAGAAGAAGCAGGTAGGCTGGATCTGGATTAGGTAAAATAAAATAAAAATTTAAAAATAATAATAAAAACAGAGGCCTTGACTAGCATCAAGAAATGTTTACACCAGCAGGAAACCTGGACTCCCACCCTCAACAGCAATTTTTTTCCCCACCACCACCACTGTTGGGTTTCATCATAACCCAACGACCAGTTTACAAACTTTAGGATCGTGGCTCTCAACCTTGGCTGTATATTAGAACTACCTGGGGAGCTTTCAAAAACCCCAATGCCCAGACCAATTAAATCAGAAGTGAAACCCAGGCATCAGTAGATTTTAAAGCTCTCCTGATGATTTCAGTGTGCAGCCAAAGTTGAGAACCACTGCTTTAGGAGCACAACTCATTAATAATAAATTGAATGCTGCCTAGCTTTTCATCAAAAGCAGAACGTCAAAAAAGAAAACAGACTGGGGTGGGGAGGGGGTAGGAGTGGAGCTCTGAAGGTAGAATTTTGCATGGTAGTGGCAAACAATGGGTGTGTGTGCCTGGGGAGGGGGAGACATTCATACTTTCAAAAGCTCATTCAATTTATGACAATTTAGAAAAAGAAAAACATTGAGACCTTAAAAGGGAAATGCATAAAGGTGTTCATTCAGAGAGAAATACAGTGGGGGAAAAAAAACATGAAAAAATTCTTTTTTGCGGAAAATCAAAAAAACCTAAATTAAAAGCAATCTTGAGATTGCATTTTACAACCATCAGTGTAAGAGGAAAGAGCTTAAATGACACTCAATTTTGATGAGATTGCAGTGAAACCAATATGTTCACAAATTCTGATGGCCTTGTAAATTGGTTTAAAAACATCCTGCTGGATAGCAAATGGCAACAGGGAGAAAATTATAAAGGCATGGGGACCCATGAACTACCAGAGGATTATCTTCAGGAGGTATTTAAACTGAAGCAAAAAAAGATGAACTCTTAAAAGCAATCTCTGCAACTAATTCTAAATAGTGGGGGGTATGGGGGGGGGAGGAAACAACCTAAATTTCCAATGTCAGGCTAATGCGTTAATAATTCATGGTAACCAGCACCACAGAAGATTATGCAGTCATTAAGCTGACAACTCGGAAGGCTCTGTGGAAATGAGAGAAAAAATGCTCCCTTGAGGGGGCCTCTGCAGGCCCTACGCAGCCTGGCCTCTCCGCAGCAAACTGCCTGCAGCGCCAATCTGAGGAGGAAGCTGTAATTCGACCTGATTCCCCTTCCCCAGAGAGACCTCCCGCCGTGGTTCCTGTCAGGTCTCACATCTCTGTCCCCAGCCTACTGTCACCAAGGGAGCCCTGCCTCCTGCCACCTGGACTCTTATCCCCAGGGCTCTGCTGGGCCCTTATCTCACTAAACCCACCACCTCTCCTGCCTCCCAAAGCTCTGTCTGCTCTAGGAACCCATGAGATGTCATGAGCAAAGCCCCTGTGTCTCCCACATTGTCCCTGAGCCTTACCTCCTCGCTCTAATGCTCTAATTCAGCGGTTACAGGGCATTTTGGAAATTTGAAATGCTAATCCTGAGAATGACTAGGTGCTGCTTCTGCCAGACCAATAGAATTTGCTGCAATGAACAGTAACAGTCCCTCACTCTGAAGAATTTCCTTGAATTCTGCCAGACAGGTGATTTAGAAAGCAGTTTATAATGATCTGAATCTAGAAACCTCAAGTATTTTCACACTGTTTTAAAATTGGGTAAATTGGACTGGGTTTTTGTTATTGTTGTTGTTGTTGTTTCACACATATCCTAAGAGTTGGTGCCATTTTGGAAAATTGCATTGTGGGGGGCAATACTCTTCTAACAGTATGACTGTGTAGCTGTCCCTTTACAATGTTCCCTTAATGGTTCCATCGAGCAAACAACTTCATCAAGCCTATTAGTGCATTCATGACCAAACATTTTTACAGGCCAAAATGAAACTATCTTATTGTTAAGCTACTTGCCTTTTGTTTTTGCATTGTAACATAGCTAGGAAGCTTGGTTATAAAAAGGGAGCATTGGGACTCATAGGAATGAGCTTTAAGCTTCCCTTGTAACTCTTCAAAATGGAGGCTGACTTCTCCCACACACCTGTCACACAAAATCTCATGCTGGGGTGTCTCCATTGTGGGCTCCAGACCATGTCTCCTATCTCCTCTATCAAAAATACCAGTGATTTTTGAAGAATATACCTCCAGACCTATGACTGCTGCTTGATGCTCTCAACTATTGATTTCTGGGTCACTCCCCATCGTTTTCTGATTTTTAGTACCTGGCTTTCCATCTTCTATCAGTATTTCTGCCCATCATTCCTGGAAACTTCAAATCTGTAAGGACAATCTAAAGGCACCCTGGCTTTGCAATTCCCATAGCTCCAAACTTCCAGATACTTCTTTTTCTGCCCCACCTTAGCTATACACAACCATGATTATACCCCTCGTCCTCACCATCACCAGTAACTGTTCCACCTCTGAAATTCCAGTTTAAATCCTCTCCTCCCTCCCTACCACTTCTTGTCCTTCCAGCTCATTTTCTCTAGTACCCTCCCTCCAGTAATTTTGGATCTCATCACGATTTTTAAGTTCACTGCTCTCCTCATTTTTCCGACTCGCTTTCTCCCTGTGTGCATTCCTACCCCAATCTATATCTCACACTTGACTCAGTTTTGATTCCTTACTCCTCAGCTCTGTACAGGCACACACGCTATCACCTGTTCCATCTATTTCATTGTCTGGCAAAACTCTAATCCCAGTTAAACACTCCATTTTCAGCTGAATAAAGCAGGGTGGGGGGAGCACACTGTCATGCCACTGGTCTATCTCTAATTTATGACAAAAAATTTCAGGCAGACCATGGACTCATTTTAATTGGTAATTAAAATGACTTTCTCACTTTCTAACATCTCTCTCAAATCATCGGCACCATCTTCCTTCCCCACTTTCTAATAGTGATCTAATTTTTTGTTTCATTGACCAAATAGACACAGTTTGATTTAAAAAATCACCTCATCTTTCCACTATTAAATCTAAAAACCCACATGCATCTGGAGTTATACCTTACACCTTTACCTATGTAAACTGGATGAATGTCCAAGTTCTTATCTAAGGCTAACCCTCTACTTACAAACTGATTCTATCATTTTCATTACTTCTCATCTATTTACAGTCTGTGATACTAAAGTTATCCCCCTCTCTGTCATGAATCATCATTTCTTCTCATCCCAAATCAACTACAAATTTGGTCTTATTCCTCTCCTGGAGTAAGTCCTTCTCCAGCCATTACTCCATATCAACCCATACCTCTGCTTCTGCTCACAGCAAAACTCCTTGAAATCTGTCCATATGTGATGTCTTCATTTCCTCACCTCTCATTCTCTCTATAAAGTGCTTTTATCAGGCTTTCACCCTTACCATACTGCTGAAACAGCTCTCATTAGGATCACCAATGACCTCCATCTGGCTAAACGCCATGGTCAACTCTCTGTCTTATTTCTCCTCTCTTGAGCGCTTTACCTTAGATCCCTTTCTCTCTTCTTAAAGTGTGTTTTCGTTGTTTCTAGGACGCTGGAGGATCCATTTCTTCTCCTACCTTACTGACCACTCCTTCTTAGTTCCCTTTACTTATTGAAGTCCCCTAGGCTTAGTACTAATCTCCTTCTCATATATCCACCCTGATTTTTGTGGCTTTGAATATCACCTACAATCTGATAACTCTCCATTTTATATCTCTAACACCAACTCTTCTTCCAGGTTTAGACACAGGTCTCTTACTCTTTGTTCAATATCTCCTCTGGGGCTGCCCAATAGGCACCTCAACTTTAGTATGACCAGAAGGAAATGTTTGGTATTCCACAGTTGCCTTAAATGGTGAATGAGTATTCACCCAGCTGCTCAGATCAAAAACTTAGGAGACCCCAAAAGCTTCCCTCTTTCCCTCATTACCACATCCAATCCAACAGCAATCCTTTTGACTCTACCTATCAAAATTGTTGTTTACTATGGGAAAAGCGAACACACAGCATCTCTTGAATGTCTGCTAATGATGTAGGTTAGATCACAAATGAATCCAGTCAATCAGAATACATCAAATCCTCCATACACTCACAAAGTTGATTTTACCCAAATGGTTCAGTTGCCTGTTGCTACATAACAAAACATCCCAGAACTTGGTGTCTTAAAACTACAAAAACATAACACTTATTTGTTTTCACACTATTCTGCAATCTGGGGTAGCTTCTTATACAATATCACCATTTCCCTGCCTCTCATTCTCTCTATAATACATTTTCATCAGGATTTATTTCCACCGTATTAAGAGATGACCCTCTCTTGTCCATGAGGCTGGGGAGTTTCTCTGGAATCAGAGGCTCTACCTCCTTAATGGTTTCTCTGACATGGCTGGCAACTGATGCTAACTATTCGGCTGAGATAATCATCTAGTGACCTCAAGTCTGCTTGAAGAGGGCTTCTCCCCAAAGTTCTTGTATTTCCCAACAGCAAAATGTATTCCAAGAAGAAAGAGAGGTTGCCAGTCCTTAAAAGAGTTGTCCTAGAATCAACACAGGTTCTCTTCCATTGCATTCCATCTTTAAAATAGTCACAGGGGTTGGGGGCAACCCAAATTCCAAAAGAGACTCTGTCTCTCATTGAAGGGTAGTGGCAAGGAATTCATAGACATCTCCAACCCACCACACCAGCCTTTGAACTGGATAACTGCCTATTCGTAGTTGATTTGATTCTTTAGTAACAGTGGTGTGCTAGGAAATATTTAACAAATGACTGGAGGGGGGTAGTATTTGCCAATTTCTGTGCTGTAAATATTCTCATTGTGGCTAATTTCAGGTTACTAATTTGACATTCCTGAACACAGAATTAGAAAGAAATGCACACAAGTATAGAAGCAACATTGATGAAAAATAAAATGCTGCACGATGTTCAGCAATAAATGCTTATTGAATGCCTACGATGTAGCAGGCATTAGGATTATGGAGGTGACCAATCCAAAATACATGCACTCCTAGGCCATGCATTTGACTGGGGCAGTCAGGTTATGCACAACAAAGTGTATACTGTAATGATAAGTGCTAATAAGAAAACTAAAGCAGAATAGAGTGGTGAATGATACTCCTATAAGACAGGGTAATTGGAGAAGGCCTTTGAGAAGGAAACATGAAAGTAGTTTAGCAATCAATAACAGTCATTAGAACCTAACTAGAAGCTAACTCTCACATCACACTTCCTGTGCTGGGTTAGCAGGTCTTCTATCACGTTACCTATATTAAAATTTATGAAATAAATTCCATAAGAAAATTTCTTAAATAATGATAAGTTTAATTCAATAAAACATAACATTATAGCCATTCAAACAGGTGACAAGGGCAGAAAATCTGAAACAGCAATATGCAGAGAGACAACTTGCCAGGCTACTTGCCAGGAATGTGATTTGCATTTGACTCTCTCTTAACCTCATCAGCTGGTTTTCCACCTCCTGCAGAGAAACAAGTTGTGAAAGGACAGACCAAAGGGTATGTAGGGAGGTGAAGACAAGATTTACACACAGTTTGGGACAGTTAACTCTGGTGTTTGCTATTTGGCCAGCAGGAGCAGAGACCTGTCAGGGGCATATCTGAGAGTTTGAGAGAGATGCCTTAATGTGTGATGTGTTTTATGGTCTAGGCACTTTTTCCTTTCTTTTTTTTTTTTTTTTTTTTTTGCAGGGGGGGGGCTTATTAGACAAACCATTTATTTTTTAAAATTTGTTCTTTGTAGATATACATGATAGTAGGGTGTATTTTGACATGTTATACATACATGGAGTTTAACCTATTCTAATTAGGATCCCATTCTTGCAGTTCTGCATGAGGTGGAGTTACATTGGTCATGTATTCATATATAAACACAGGAAAGTTATGTCCAATTCAGTCTATTGTCTTTCCTATTCCCATATGTTCCACCCATCCCTTCATTCCCCTTTTTCTAATCCATTGAATTTCTAGATTTCCCCTCCCTACCCTCTCTTTTTATGTGGGTTGCAACCACATATCAGAGAGAACATTTGACCTTTGGTTTTTTGGGACTGGCTTATTTCACTTAGCATGATATTCTCCAGTTCCATCCATTTACTGGAAAATGCCTTAATTTTATTCTTATTTATGGCTGAGTAATATTCCATTGTGTGTATATATATATCAGGTTTTCTTTATCCATTCATCTGTTGAAGGGCATCTAGGTTGGTTCCATAGCTTAGCTATTGTGAACTGAGCTGCTATAAACATTGATGTGGCTGCGTCACTATAGTATGCTGATTTTAAGTCCTTTGGGTAAAAACTGAGGAGTGAAATAACTGGATCAAATGTTGGTTCCATTCTAAATTTTCTGAGGCATCTTCATACTTCTTTCCAGAATCATTGTGCCAATTTTCAGTCCCACCAGCAATGTATGGGTGAACATTTTCCCCCACATCCCTGCCAACGTTAATTGTTGATAATTGCCATTCTCACTGAAATGAGATGGAATCTCAGTGTAGTTTTAATTTGCATTTCTCTAATTGCTAGAGACGTTGGACATTGATTCATATATTTGTTGACCATTCATATTACTTCTTCTGTGAAGCAAGCACTTTCTTCTTAATCCTCAGAGTCACTCTGTGAAGTAATGAGGGCAAGAAATAGGCCCCTTTAACAAATTTGTGATCCTGGACTCAATGAACAAGAGAGTCAGGACACACTGGCTCTAAATCAAGTTAATTCAGCAAATACACCTCTTGAGGCTTGCATGGTGCAGGTTCTGGGAGTGGAACTATTCTTCCCACCCCCTTCTCCACCATCCATCCATTCCCCTGGGAACCAGAGGTGGAGGTGGCACTCTCCTGGCTCCCCCACACAGGCACAGGAGTAACATCCCCCACCTGACATATATTTCAGACCAAGGAGGGCAGGAGGGAGAAGTCAGACCCCCTTCCATGTCTGCAGGAGATATAGAATCTCACATTTCCCTCCTCAGCCACTCTTTTAGCAAGAAAGAGCCGAGACAAGCCGTCCCTGACCTGTCTACCTCCCCATCTGTAAAGCATCTCTGAACTAGTTTCCTTTACAACTGAAAAATCTTTCTAAAATGCTATATACCAGAAAGACAGATTGTATAATCCCCATTTTTTAAATCCTAAGAGATCCTTTCTCTCTAAATACATGCTGTCATTGTTCTCAGTTAAATGAGTTGGAGCCAGAGCAGGAAAGCAGAGCTGGCTCCCTGGCTGATGAAAGCGTCAACTCGGTGGGTCAAAGGAACAGGTCCCCAGAGAGACCATCTGAGAGCCTGCGGAGAAATGTGAGTTGAACCAGGTGTCAGAAGTCCCCTTCAGCCTTTTAAATGGTTAAGAGAAGGCTGTGATCCACAGAGTGAAGGGTTGCTGAAAGATCAAAGGCACTATACAGCAAGAGGCGACCTAAGTCAGCCGTGAATAATAAATTGTTTTCCTCCTTAAGGAACAAAACATGCTAGGACTAAAGCCAGACTGAGCACATTCAGGCTTCAGCAATGGCAGGAAATGCTTCTGTGTATTTGGAGCAGGAGAAGGGTATAGGAAAATTTAGATTTAACATCCAGTTAATTCTCCTCTGGAACCAGGGAGAAAGTGAGCGGAATTAGCATTTTACAGCCAAAAGAGCTGATGTTAGGGGGAGTGATTTGTTGAAACACTGTGCTAGATGAATAGGAGTCAAAAAAAATCTTCCCAAATATTTTATTTCCCTGGTCTGTCCATCTGAGCTCATATCCTTTATCTAGTTGCTTTAAAGCCTGGGGAAAGATCTGGAAAATGGCAAAAGGCTTAATCTATAGGCTTTCTCGAGAAAAGAGTAAAGGAAATAAGAGGTTTTCCTATCAATGGAATACCAAGATTGACTTTCAGCTAGGAATCCAGCCAATTTATTACTTCTTTCCCATTGTGAAGAAATACACACTAAGCTCTTAAAAAAAAAAAAATGGAAGGGGAAAAAATTAGAATCCAAGTGGAGAAAGTCAGGCAAGTAGAATCAGTTTGCTGAGTTTCAGTCCAAATCCATCTAATTATGCATGAGGCTTGGCTGGCAGCTTGACATCAGCGAGGCTGTCCCCAGGCTGCCAGGCTGAGCCTGCAACTTCCTGCCTGCACTCTTGGGTAACACTGCACCAGAGCAACCCGGGGGTTTCTGTCCTTGTGCCCAAAGGCGACCCCTCCAAAAATCAAAGTGGACTCTTCTTTTTGTAATTGTTCCTTTAGGACCATGCCCAAGACTCAGCTGCTCTTTGTTCCTGCTTAGGCAATGCTAAACATTGTCCCTCCACCCTGTCATAGGCCCCACCCAGAAAGCTGTATATAATTGTAACTTACTCAGTTAGTTACAGATTGGCACCAAGAATAACATTTTAGAGAAAAAGATTATAGTACTTTGTGGCATATAAAGAAACCTCTGGAAAGGTTTATAGATCTCAGTCTTGCTCCCCTTGCCAAGTAAGCACAAACCAAGAGGGCCTTTCTTCACTATGGATGCATATGAAAGGGGGCATCTTTCCCTTGCTTGTTCTCTCTTCCCTACTTCTTCTATTTCACTCCCACCTAAGACAGCAAAATGAAAAAGGAATTGGTGGTCCACGCCATCCTCTCCTCCGACTGAGTGACTCAGGGATGCAGGGTGAGGCCTCACTGCAGGGTGGGAGTCCAGGCACAGGCAGGTTCCCAGGGTCTGGAGGGTGCCCATGGCTTGCCCCTCCTCTTCTGCTGTGTCAATCAGCCCCTTCTCTTCTGCCAAGCCAGCTGTCTGCACCTGGACATCTTTGTCATTCTGCTCCCTCACTCTGCCTGGCCAGAGGCCAGATTGGCAGGGTCTCTGCTGGGGTCTGTGCACCACTGTGGGCAGCCAGCTGGAGCTAGGTGGGGGTGGGAAAGACTCTCACGGGCCTCTCTTCAGGCCTCACAGTTGCCTAAAGCAGCAAACCACACTCTAGCCTCACCTAACTTTTTACCCACTGTAAACTAATGTTCAGCCTTTCAACAACAACGACAAAAATCAGAGCATATGCCCTAACCACAAGTACATGCCTATTGTGAAGTATTTCTGTTCATGAACAAAATACTTTGGGTCTATTTGGATGGGCATATCTGTAGACTCTAATTGATATTGTCCCCATCTTTAAATAATGTTTGAAACAGTCAACAAAAACAGTAAATATTTTTTCAATAACCTTCCATTCACTTAAGATTTTTAGATCCTCTAAAATTGATTTACTCCTTCAAAGGGCTTCACAGAGCCATACTTTTGGGTACCTGAATTAGACATTATAGCAGACCAGTTATCCAGGTCTATATGTCCTTATGTTAAGCTCTTGGGGTCATAAGCAAGAAAAAGAGAAAATGTTATTGGAAGATGCTTGCACAGCTCACAGAACCACATAAAGATTGCCCAGGAAGAAAGGAGAAAGGTGGTGCTGAGGCCTTCGGCTGGAGGACAGCACTGCCCTCTCCAAGGACACTGTCATCGCCCTGGGAATTTGTCTTCTCTTGCTGCCACAATGAATTATCACAAATGTTGTGGTTTGAAGCAACATCAATTTATTAGCTCATAGTTATATAGGTCAGAAGTCTGGCATGGCTCAACTGAGATCTCAACTCATATTTTTCCCAAGGCCAAAATAAAGTGTCAGCCGAGCTGAGAAGGTCTGGAGAAGAATCCACTTCTAAGGCTTCAGGCTATTGGTTGCCTCCATTTTCTTGCAACCCTAGGACCGAGGTCCTACTTCTTTGCTGGTTTTCTGCTTGAGCACCCTGTCAACTTCTAGAGGCCACCACAGTTTCCTCTCACAAGACTCCTCCATCTTTAAATCATGGATGGTGTCTCAAATTCCACTCATGCTTCAAATTCCAGTGACCTCCCCTTGATGCTTTAAAGGGCCCATATGATTCCATCAGGCTCACTCAGGTAATTCCCTTATTTTAAGGTCAATTATGTCATATAACATATCAATCATGGAAGTGATAGTTCAGCATCTCATATTGTAGGTAGGGGAAGAGGAACACAAGGTCTATCTACCACACTGTGATGTGGCTCCAAAAACTTTTAGCTCCTGTCCATATGTGTCACACCTCAAAGTCCAGAAAAGAAAATCTGATTGGCCTGTTTGAGTCAGGTGTCTGCCCTAATCAATCTGCTATGACCAGGGGATGGGCTCATAGAAACCAGGGGTCAACCCCTGATATCAGCGCATGGACATCCTTGGATCATCAGAAAGAGGACTGTTGGGAGATCACGAGAGTAACTTTTCTTGTCTGCATAGCTGGCAGACAAGGTGACCAACCAAGACAGAGGCAGAGAGAAGTAGGAACGTGGAACGTAGTTCAAGTGCTCATGATTTTGACTTCGCATTTCCTATCTGGGTTCAAAATCTGTGGTGTTGCCACTATTGCAAAACAGATCTGTGTGTGACTTTGTTAGTTAACAGCGCATTTCTGAGAATTGTATGTTTTCTCTCTGAAAAGTTGAGCTTATATCTACTCCCCTAAGTGTCCTCCCAGGGTAGTTGGTTTCTAACATTACCCAACAAGCCAGATCAGTAGAGAGCAGTCTAGAACCACGTAGGAAACTTTGGATCTAATAATGTACTTTCACGTTCATTTTGCCACTGCCGAGGGCGGAAACCAAGATCTGGGGGCCATCATATTCCTGATTTTGAAGACCTGAGAAGTGAGATACCCAGATTCCCCTTGAACTGAAACACCCAGGTTCTCCTTGAGGTGATCCAACAAGGCCCTTGGAGAAGAGTCATTAGGCTTCATTTGATAGATACTTTTTTTCTTGTGATAATGGTGAAAAATGAATGTCCCCATACTTT